>NW_028317866.1:2140000-2335000 GCF_062004578.1 Staurois parvus | reverse complement strand
TGAGTGTCTTAGTCCTATGTCAGAGCCATTCCATGTTTGTGAATTGTAGAGGTACTCTAAGATAAAGAAAATAATGTAAAGTAAACTAGAGCTGTGTTTCTGCTGACAGGACTTTGTCTTGGGGGCACAGACGGCTTTGAAGAAGCTTATTAAGGAATGTGCAGAAAAGCTGTTGGAAATAAGACACTGCCTGAATCCTACACACAAGTTGCTGCTGGCAGAGAGCCCTGTATATTAGAGGCGATGTAGTTCCAGCAGTAGCACCCCCTAGGATCTGAAGTTTATTCTCAAACAGTGAACTTCCCAGCACAATCTACAGAGGGGAAAAAAGTCTCAAGCAGGTTATGAAAATTCTTCCAATCTTATAATCGAGAGGCAAAATAGTGGATCCAGTAGGTAGGATTGAGAAGGTTCTTCAGTGGGTCCATTCATTGTATCAAAAGTGTCCTCCAGAACTTCAAGATTGGCCAAAAAAAGACTTTCCAATTAACATCTGCCACTTCCATTGTTGGCTTATATTTTTAGCAAGATGCAGAATTGCAGTTGGCAGGCAACAAGCAGGACTTCTGAAATCTGCTTTCCACACTGTGCTGGGTGCTATGATTATTCCAAGGTGTGTAATATAAATAAACGTATATGGTGAGAATAGATAATACGTTAAGTTCTTTAAATCAGCATAATGCTGATGTATCATTTCTGACTCTGCATTATTTATTGTCATTTGCATTAGTGCATGTGAAAGGGATTGGAGGGGATGGGTGTTTACATTCAAAGATTGGGAGGAGTTTGGAGGTATGGCTTCATGTCATACATTGTGCATATGTTTCTTAGTATACCTCATGAAGAAAACATATATTTATCTAGAAATCCTACTGAAGCACTTGGTAGCAACCAAAGGTATTCAATGGGCTCATTTGAATTCTTCACTTCAGGGCTGGAAATTTTTGCACTTGATGTGATGGAATGTTTTATGCCATTAGAACCCATTAATTAATTTATTGTTCTGGTACAGCTATTATGAAGTGCCAGCATTTTATACTGGGCTGTACAATCTCTAAAGGGATTACAGGTATTATAATGATGAACCAAGGCAAAAGTAGACAGCGCCTAGCTTATAGGAACTGGCAGTCTAAAGAGCTGAATATTTTTCTTTTTTCCTGGCATTGAAAGTAAATATACTGGTTTATCAGTAATATTTCCCATCCCTCTAACTGTAAGAGCTTCCAAACTTGCTGGCAGATTATAAATTATACTAAAAAAGTCATATTTACTAGAGAATAACAGCCCTATGCCTATCAATGAATGACCAGTGAATAGGCCTCTGGGAAAAATATACAAAACAATATACCTATATATGTCTTCTACTAGTACAAAATCTTTTTATGATTGAAATTTTAAAATGCTCAAATCATAGTCGTAGAAATTTTTTTTAGCCCGTAATGTTTTAGAGATGTCAGACTTTACCCCCAATTCAAATACATCAGTTTCATCTGGCACGTTTACAATTCATTTTTTTTTATCTTGTATTAGACACACTGCAAACATCAGCACAATATCCCGAAAATTTGCAATGTTCGAAAAAAAGAAAATCCATTTAGAAGTGTTATTCAAATTGCTATTTCCTATAGAGAATTGTGTAACCGTTAGTCGTCTAGATTGCCCAGAACACATCTGTATAAAAATACGAAAAAAAAAAAAAAAAAAACACTTACCGAAGTAATATATGCATCCAGCAGCTAACATTGCTCCGCACACAGGTATATTGATAGATGACACGGAGAGGAAATGTATGCATTGTTCTAATGCTCAGACCACACAGAGTAGCTTCTGTAATGAAAAACAATTAATTATATAAGTTTAAAAATGCGAGGGGAGGTTATGGAAAAAAATCCTTCAGTGGTTATTTTCAATCAATAAATTGCATTGTTATATTGATTTTCTTAAACAAAATTCACAATAAATTCAAAAGCACTTAGTTACAGTGGATTTATTTATTATTATGCAGCCGTTAGACCAAAGAGGTGACTTCCCAACCACAGTTCGAGTGCTCACACAGCTCACCGCCCTGTATGAGCCCATAGCTTTCTCTTTTTCTACACTTATACTTCACTGATATCTAAAGATCAGTAACACATAGCCTGCACTGTCATAGTTTGAATCTTTTGACACATGTGAAAATGTATCTGGGTATTAGTAGGAATTTCTAGAATCTAAAGGGCCATCAAGCTGTACGCTGGGCACCCATGGGTGATTTTTGTTAGTTCCAGCCTGCTACTAAAAATCGCCCCAGACTGATCGGTAGTGATCATTATACATAGGGGTTGATTTACTAAAGGCAAATAGACTGTTCACTTAGCAAGATCATTTTCCCTAAAGCTTAGTGAGCAGGGTGAAGCTCTGCTAGCTTCCATTATTCAATCTTTTGCAATCAAAAATGCTGATTTTTTTTTCCTTGCATGCGACTAGATATTGTTTGCATAGTGAAATTTCAACATATTCCCTAAGTGCTGGGGAAAATTCCCCTGCAAGAGTGTAACTCCCCTTTCCAAGTGAACGGCTTATTTGCCTTTAGAAAATCAACCCCACAGAGTTGAAAAAATCTCATATACGTATGATAGTCAAGTGTTCACACATATTGCCCATATACAAATAGCGTACATAATTTATTGAAAAAATGGCTGCTAGTAACAAGTAAAATAACAAATAAGAAGATAAGAAATTGGCAATACCCTATGGCCTCTCTATGAGTTTGATTTGTTAAAGGCAAATAGACTGTTCACTTTGCAAGGGAAGGTTCACTTTGCAAGGGAATTTGCCCCAGAGCTTAAAGAATGAGGTGAAGCTCTGCTGACTCCCATTATCCAATCATATGCAAGCAAAATGTTGTTTTTTTATTCTTCTTGCATCTGATTGGATCCTTGAAAGCTCATTTATTCAGGGACGCCTACCCTTTTACCCTCTACCTAAAAACTGTACTTGGGTCACCTGCATCAGATCATCCCCTGCAGCTATTTTGTACCTCTTCTAACCTCCTTTAGATTGTAAATACCATGAGTAGGGCCCTCCTATTCCTTCTGTATTGAACTGTATTGTAATTGTACGGTCCTCCTTTATATTGTAAAGTGCTGCGCAAACTGTTGGCGCTATATAAATCCTGTATTATAATAATATTGTTTGCAAACAGAAACTACACATTCACTAAGCGTAGAGGAAAATTCCCTTGCAAAACTGCAACTTCCCTTGCAAAGTGAACATCTTATTTATCTTTAGTAAATCAACCCCCATAGAGTTGAATTAAATAGTGCTTGATCATGTGAGCTAAGAGCACTGTGCAATCATTAGCGTTTAATCCCTTCTACATGCTACACTATGGGGGAGCGTTACTAAAATGGTGCACACAGAATCGGATGCAGCTATGCATAGTAACCAATCAGCTTCTGACTTCAGCTTATTCAATTAAGTTTTAACAATAAAACCTGGAAGCTGATTGGTTGCTATGCACAGCTGCACCAGATTCTGTGTGCACTAGTTTTTGTAACTCCCCCCTATGTTTTTCCCAAACTGTAAAGAATAATGTCGAATCACTAGTGATTAATTGTGGGCAATGCCAATAGTAATGTCACATGAAAAAAAATTGCACGTGTGTCCAAATCTGAAAATGTCTTTTAGGTACTTACATAGTGCTGTCAACTTTATGCAGTGCTTTACATATATTGTACAGTCACATCAGTCCCTAACCCCCAAGGGGTGTACAATCTAAAGTCCCTAACTCACATTCATACATACACATATTGGGGCCAATTTAGACAGGAGCCAATTCACCTACCAGCTTGTCTTTGGAGTGTGGGAGGAAACTGGAGTACCTGGAGGAAACCCACGCAGGCACAGGGAGAACATGCAAACTCCAGGCAGGTGGTGCTGTGGCTGGGATTTGAACCAACAACCCTAGTGCTGCCAGGTGGAAGTGTTAGCCATTGCTAGCCAGGTGGAAGTGCTAGCAGGCACAGGGAGAACATGCAAACTCCAGGCAGGTGGTGCTGTGGCTGGGATTTGAACCAACAACCCTAGTGCTGCCAGGTGGAAGTGCTAGCCATTTAGCCACTGTGCTGCCCGAAAATAATGAACACTTTATATATAAAAAGACCCACTGGATTATTTCAATCAAACTTTTTTAATAAGGTGGAGAGCACTGTGCAATTATAGAAACCCAACCAGTTGGCATTAATATTTCAGTAGGGTAGATTTGCTACAACTGGTGCACTCAGAATCTAGTTCAGCTGTGCATGGTAGCCAATCAGCTTCTAAGTTCAGCTTCTTTAATTAAGCTTTGACAATAAAACCTGGAAGCTGATTGGTTTCTATGCAGAGCACGAGATTTTGCACCGTGCAGTTTTAGTAAATAACCCCCATTGCTCCGACTGGTTAAAGTGGAGTCAGATTTGGTTGTTAATTGTAAACTGCACTTTTCCCATCATCATTACTACTGACACCACCTTACATAATCCTCAAGTATTTTATCTTTTTTTAGGTAGCTGATTCCAATACATTTTCAGACATTATCAGCCATCTGGAGCTAGAAAAAAGACTGCTTGCTATATCTTTCTATGGGATTACTGGACAGGAAGTCAGCTGTGCACAGCCAACTATCTTTTGCCACATCACCCAATTTATCTCACATATCATCCATTCTGATAAGATCCCTGTACTTTTTTTCAGAAATATCTTTGAATGTCATTCATAACTCCCTTGTATAAATCATGTATTTCCTATAATTGTGATATGCACACAGTGACACGTTTGGTGAGATCTCTAGTATTGTGTATGCCATTTTCTCCAGAAATCTCTATAAATCACAGTCCTTATACTATGCACCCTTTTTTTTTTCTCTTTTTCAGGCTGCAGTAAATAAAGGGAATGTTAAAATAATTTCTCGCGAGTCAGTTTTATTGTGTTTTGCAGTGGGATGCCTGCAGGGATTTTATATCTGTCTCATAATTACGGACAGTGGGGCTTTATTCAATGGTCCTAGGGTGGCGTGTACGCAATTGCTGTCTGAAAACCAGTGCTCATGTTGTCGCTTGTTATATCCTTTCTAGATTACTTTGACTTCATGAATATTCTTAAAGGAGAACCACCGTGAGGATTAAAATTATTGATTAACTTGAGCAAAGACTTATTCGCATTTTTGTACAGTCACATTTTCCCATTTATTTGCAATGCAATACTGATCTTCATTCATCTACAGAATTATTACTGAGCCTGGAAACCTACACTGGAAGAGTGAAATATCAGGTGTGATTTGGAACAATAGATGCAAACATGCTGGGAAATATATCAGTACTTGGGGAAAAACTTTGTGAATTTTGCCATTCTGCATGTTGTAATAGATACAAGTAATAGGGCGGCCAGTGGCATTTCCTAATCACTAAAATCTCTTAAACGGTTTAACATATTAATGTCATTTAAACAGTCATTATTTTGGTATTCTTAAATCTGCAGCTTTCATTCAGGACCAGTTTACACCTCAATTGCACAGGAACAGGGTCTACATTCCTGTGTGATTCAGTGTGATGCAATTTTGCAGCCCATTTATTTGAATGGGCTGAAATTGCATGGATCGCACACACAATGTAGTGCATGCAAAAACACACTGCACCAAATTAGATGGTACTATGGTGCCATGCGATCTGGTGCAGCCAAATGCACTGCATTTGCGATCTGCTTTTGGGGTGCCATTAACAATCATAATATCAATTAGTACCCGCAGTAGATCGCAAAGGCGGTGCGTTTTGAACGCAATGCGGGAAACACACAGAATTTGACTTTCTCGCACCGCCTTCTAGTGTGAACTGACCCTAAAACAATCAGACTGGATATCGTGTGTACTCTCCAGCGCTCCAGGAAATGAATTGCAAAAGCTTTTTATACATGCTTTGTCTGTGAGTATGTTTTTGTCTTTTATATCTTTGAATAAATCTTGGATAATGCACTAGGTGTGTGTGCCACCTGTCTGCTCTTTTGAACCTAAAACAATACCTGATCTTGCCCCGATTGTACTTTATAGGGTAAAAACACTCATCTCTGTCTCTGATTGCACTTTTGCATTGTCATAGGGCTTCCGATGGATACTCTAATACTATGAAGCCTGCTACTTGGTAACATCCATTGCAACAATTCTTTATTGGTTACATGGTGGGGTATAGCAGTAACAAACTAACATGTTTGGCCAAAGCCTTACTCATAGCATGAAACTTGCTACAAGTAAGGCTTCTGCCGAAATGCGTTAACGTGTTACCGCTGTATCCCGCCATGTAGCTAATAAAGAATTGTTGCAATGGATGTTACCGGGTAGCCGGCTTCTTTTTTTAGAGGAATATTGTTACAATTCAAAGATATCTGGGCCAGAGCACCAGTTTCCAGTCTTCCAGGTAATTTGCAGTAGAGAGTGTTCTCTTTGTTCTTCCGATGATAAGCGGCCATTTCAACACACAAGGCAGGCATGGTCCACTGGTGTCACCATCGGGAATTCAACCTAAGAAATGCCATGCAGCCATCGCTGAATTGCATGCGTGTAGGCAGGAAGTGGATATGAAGGGCCAAAGAGAGATCAGCAGCTGCAAGATAAAAAAAAGAGTCAAAGTACCGTGTTTTCCGGCGTATAAGGCGACTGGGTGTATAAGACGACCCCCTAATTTTCCAGTTAAAACATAGGTTTTGGGCTATACTTGCCATATAAGACTACCCCCCTTCCGAGGCAACACCATTTAAAAACATCAGATTTTTTAATTGAAATGGTTATGACTTATCAGTACTTAAATTCCTTCAAAATCCTCATGTTCATCCTCTGACATCATAAGTTCATGAATGACATCTTGTGATACATTTGTAAGACAGTCATCATATGGATCAAATTCCAAATCAGATGGTTACCGCTGGATGTGCGGTAATACGGTAGCTTTGGCTACATACAGTATACAGTATATATACAGCCCGCTGGATGTGCAGTAATGTACATACAGTATACCGCCCTGAGCCAAGCTGGCTCAAAACAAATGTTCCTATGACAGATTAATCTGTCAGCCTGCTGGATGTGCGGTATATACAGTATACTGAGCCAAGCTGTTTCAAAACGTACCGGTACGTCCCTACGGTAATCAGACCACTGGATGTGTGTATGTACGGTAGCTGAGGCTACATACAGTATACACTGGGCCAATCACGGCGAGCGATGTATTCTACTAATGTATACAAATCCTGCTCAGATTGGCTGAGGTTGTGACATCATCAGTCCATCTCTCTGACTCAGCCAATCCGAGCAGGCTTTGTATTCATTAGTAGAACACATCACTCGCCGTGATTGTATACTGTATGTAGCCGCAACTACCGTACATACATGCATCCAGTGGACTGATTACACTAGGGACGTACCGGTACGTTTTGAAACCGCTTGGCTCAGCGCAGTATACTGTATATACTGCACATCCAGCGGGCTGACAGATTAATCTGTCATAGGGACATTTGTTTTGAGCCAGCTTGGCTCAGCGCGGTATACTGTCTGTACAGTATTACCACACATCCAGCCAGCTTGACCCAAACAAACTCAAGGTTCACATTATATACCCCGCGTATAAGACGACCCCCAATTTTTGGGGTATATTTTTAAGTATAAAAAGTAGTCTTATACGCCAGAAAATATTTTTTTTAAAAGATCGCAAAAGCTATTATTATTATTACTATACAGCGGTGAACAGGAACACTGACTGGTGAAAGCATGTAAAAAAAATTATTATTTTAGTTTTCAATTTTTTTTTATTTTTTTAAATAACAGTTTGCACAGCGCTTTACAATATAAACGGAGACAGTAGTGTACTATGATACACAATGCTTTATATTGAATTTCCAAGCAAGCTTTACTTGCTGAAAGTGCACAACACCTGAACTAAAGGTTAAAAACAGGTTACCAGCAGCTGTAGGTAAATGTCATATAGCTTTTAGGAATGTGAGTTGGTTTCTGTCTTGTTGGTTCCTGGACAACATATCTATCTACAGGCCTCAAATCCAAATCCTTTCTTCCAGTAGCACATGCTAATATATAGCGGTAGGTATATACAGTGAATTTCCACATAAATTCATGATCTAATTTTGTGAGCTATCCAGCGTTCCTAGAGATGTTCCCAAGCTGTATGACACATCTCTGGTTTTATCGGCCACATTTTCGACAAGAAGACACTGATACAGGTGCGGTTAAGAACTTGTATGGAGTCTACTAGATCTATATCCTAATGCGCTGCAAAAGTGTAAATCATAGAGGATTTCATAGCTCTTTCAGTAGTTTTCTGTATGAAGTATGAGCAGCGTGGCCTCCAGACATAACCTTTTAGAAAAAAAAGACAGTGCTTTTATTTTATGGTGTAAAGTGCTTTTAGCTCCAGGGCTCAGGACGTGAACGTGGTCAGCAAATAGCTCCTCAATCTGAGCTTGATGTAGCTGCATCATGTGCTCCGGAGCAGATTCTTGGAATCAGGAGGCAAAAGGGTTAATGGTTTATTTCAGTGGAAAATGGCAAGATCATAACAAAAATCGCCACACATGACTTCTAAGGCTGACACTCTCCATTATTTACTTAAGGATCAATCTATCTCCAAAAGACAAGTCAAAATAGATGACATTTTCTGGAGGAAAAAAAAGTCATTTTATTCATTGCATAACAATGTTTAATAGTTTGTTCATATAGGGGTTGATTTACAAAAGACAAATAGGGAAATTGTGTGTTGCAAGAGCATTTTCCCCAGGGCTTAGTGAATGCGGTGAAATTTCACTTTGCATAGAATGCCCAATCACGTGAAAGAAGAATAAAAAAGCTGAATTTTTGCTTGCACATGATTGGATGATGGAGCAGATTCTTGGAATCAGGAGGCAAAAGGATGATGGAAGTCAACAGAGCTTCACTTCATTGCAACTTTTCTTGTAAAATGAACTAAGACTATTTGACTTTAGTATATCAGCCCCATAGAGTGGTTACAGGACCATACTGATTTCTTATTTCCTCATGTGTTATTTTACTTGTGACAAGAAGCAGCTTGAGAAGCAACTATTTCTGAACAGTGTACAATATATGACCAAAGGTTTGTGGACAACTGACCGTCATACCTATATGAGATCCTTGGACATCACCTTCCAAAACTATAGGCATTCAAGTGGACCTGCAGTGTGGAAGCTGTGCCTTTTAAAAAAAGTAAGCAGGGGACAAAGGATTAGTTTCTAGTATTGCCTGTCAACTCTCTGCAGCTCATTTCTTCATCATTATGGAATTACCATGATTTATTTTGTACCACGTCTTGATGTGGAGGTGGCCCTTTTAGTAGAGGAGCTGGGCTTTGTTCTCTTTAAATCCTTATTGGGGAAAAAAAAGCACAAGAGACATTACTTACTACCAATGTGATGTGTCCCTTGTGCTGCTGTCTACTGGTTTACTAGAAACCTTTCTCCTCTGATCCCCCTATACCCCCTCCGCTGTAATCTTCCAGTGCGGTTGGGGTTAATACGGCTGAGGGCCCTGTGACAGGCACTCATCAAAATTGCTGACTATGCCCTCCTCCTGCCTACCACCTCCATTCACAGAAGCCATGCTATAGCTTCTATGAATGAAAACCAATCTATGAATAAAGAATGGCTCAAAAGATCGATTTTTGATCATAGAAGGTAAGGTACAGTTTCTAGGAATGAAAGAGGTGTGCAGAAAGGGTAGAGGAGCTCTCTTTAAATTCTTATTGGAAAAAAACACAGCACAAGGGACATTACTTACTATCAGTGTGATATGTCCCTCGTGCTGCTATCCCCTGGTTGAGTAGAAATCTTCCTCCTCTGATCCCCCTCTACCCCCGCCGCTGTGATCTTCCAGTGCGACAGGAATTAAGGAAATAATACAGCTGATTGCACTGTGACAGGCACTCATCAAGAATGCCAACTATGCCCTCCTTTTCTGCCCACCTCCTCCATTCACAGAAGCCATACTATAGCTTCTATGAATGAAAAACAATCCATGAATGAAGAATAGATCGAAAGATCGATTTTTAATCATAGAAGGTAAAGTACAGTTTCTATGATTGAAGGAGGTGTGCAGAAAGGGTAGAGGAGCTGGGCTTTGCTCTCTTTAAATCCTTATTGGAAAAAAAAACCACAGCACAAGGGAAAGATCGACATTTAATTCATAGAAGGTAAAGTACAGTTTCTATGAATGGAGGAGATAGGCGGAAAGGGTGGTAATAGTCAGGCACTCCTCAGCTCTATCAACCCCTGTCACCATAATCTTTCATGGGGTGGATCGGAGAAAGAAGATTTTAACTAAACCAGAAGACAGCAGCAGAGTATTCAGTAGAGATGTGGGGTTGTGAACAGAGGTACTGTCTTGATAGAACAGAAAAGGTGCCATATCTAAGGACACTGAGCTATTTATTACAACCCATTCTACTGCCAAGGTTGGGCAATAGAGATTGCATGGCTAGTTACTTGACTTTATGTCCCTGGTAACAATGGAGAGGGCTAAACCACCTGAACTCAAACAGCCATACAGTGTAACATGACAAGCTGTAAGCATAGTCATAGTGGTCCATGGGACTGCTGTGATGCCCAGAGCCACAGGTGACCAGTATATAGAGTAAAGCATATCATAAATAACACTACATTTCACCTAAAGCAACTCTTTTCTCGCCCAACATTTATGCTGCAATCACAATTGGTCACTCTGAAAGCGCAGACAGAATTGCGAGTTTCCGCCTGCGACTTCAGAAACACAGCAAAACCCTTAAGGCACTTGCAGTAAAATTATTTCTTAACCACTTGGCCTCCTGAGGATTTACCCCCCCCCCACCCCCTTCATGACCAGGCCATATTTTGCAATACGGCGCTGCGTTATTTTAACTGACAATTGCAAAGCAATGCAACACTGCACCCAAATGAAACTTACGTCCTTTTTTCCCACAAATGGAGCTTTTTTTTATGGTATTTGAGTGCCTTTGTTTCATTTTTTGTGCTATAAACAAAAAAAGACCGTCAATTTTGACAAAAAAAAACAATATTTTTGACTTTTTCTATATTTTGCTATAATTTGCTATAATAGTAATTCTTTGCTATAAGCAAATTGTGTAATAAAAAAAAAAAAAAAATACTGATCACTTCCCCAAAGTAGTACAATGTTACTATGGTAACATTGTACTACTTTGGTCATAGTAAAATATGAAAAAAAATCTTAAAAAAAGAAAAAAAATTTAATAAAAAATATATATATATATATATTTTTTTTTTTCATACTGTCACCAGTCAGTGTTCCTGATCACCGCCATGCCAGTTATATGATGACGCTGTACTGCACTGGTGACAATATGTAAAACTAATTTTTTAAATTTTTTCATTTTCCGAAAAATTATGACCAAAAAAATACAACTTCAAAAAACTCGCCATGCCTCTTATGAAGTACGTCGGACTGTCTACTTTGCAAAAAGGGTCATTTGGGGGATATCTGTACTGTTCTGACATTCTTGGACCTCAAGAAATTAGATTGGCTGTCAGTACTTCAGGATTGATCAATATTCAGATCTATACCATAGTTTGTGAACTCTATAACTTTCCTACAAACTAAAAAATACATCCTAATTTGGGTTATTTTCACCAAAGACATGTAGCAGAATACATCTTGGTCTAAATTTATGAAGAACAATTATTTATTTGCAAACTTTTATAACAGAAACAAAGAAAACCGTGTGTTTTTTTCTAAATTTTTGGTCTTTTTTTGTTAATTTAGCAAAAAATAAAAACCCCGGCGGTGATTAAATACCACCAAAAGAAAGCTCTAGTTGTGTGAAGAAAATGATAAAATTTTAGTTTGGGTACAATGTTGTATGACCACGCAATTGTCATTCAAAGTGTGAGAGCACTGAAACCTGAAAACTGGCCTGGGCAGGAAGGTGTAAAATTGTCCGGTATTGAATTGGTTAAACACGTCCAGTAAAAAAAATCAAATTTTGTTATAAATTTAGGCCAAAATGTATTCTGCTACGTCTTTGCTAAAAAAAAAAACTCAACACGTGTAAATTAATCGGTTTACATGAAAGGTATAGCGTCTACAAATGGAGGTATATATACTGGAATTTATTTATTTATTTAATACTAGTAATGGTAGCATTCAGCGACTTATAGAGGGACTGCGGCAGGCATTCTGACACTGGGTGGGAACTGACTGCCACTGACATCCCCAGTGACACTAATAAAAAGCACTGACACTGGGCAGCAAGGGGTTAACATCTGGGGCGCTCAAAGGGTTAACAGTGTGCTGGGTGTGTTTTACTAGGGAAACATGCCTCTTTGTATTGTTCTGCTGTGCAGAGCAATACAAAGCAGTGTGCTAGAGCTGACAGGGGAGAGATCTGTGTTATTTACATACAGACCTCTCCCTTGTCAGTGTTCCTCGGCGATTGACAGCTGAAGCCTCCAATGGCAGCGCAGGTAGGGCAGACGCACATTGTGCAGGCGCCCCCTACCCAGAAATGCAAAATCACGTATCTATAGAAGTGATTTTGTGCAGCCCTGCCACTCTGTAGCAGTATTTCTGCTATAGGGCGGCATGCAAGAGGTAATGGCATTCCAAATGCAATACAATTTTGTTGTGTGAAAATTGTGTCAAAACGAACATCGCCAAAAGCTCCTAGTGCCAAAATTTGGTACATGAACTTCTTTGGCACGTTTGTCACGTATAAGGCAGCCCATTCAAGTGAGTAGGAACGTGTGCAAAACATTTAAAAAAAATGAGTGCAGGAACATGCATTCCCGCTACACTTAGTGTGAATGAGGCCTTACAGATATCACTACCAAATACGTACTATTCAGCTTATAAACAATTCACTGGCAGATAATCAATGAACAAAAACTCTGCGTGTGTCCCGAGACCCAAATATTCCCCCACTGGGTGCCACCATCTTGTATCTTGGAGGGCATACAGAACGTGAAGCCAGGCTCTTACTCACAGCCTGAATGTGAAAGACTCCTCCACCCATCCTGTGACAGTCATGTGTCACTGTTCTTTGCCTATATCATCCCCTCAATCCCGTCTGCAGAAAGCAACAAAGGGTATAATTTCTGCTGAGTCCATGAAGCAAAGCATCACAACAACTACATATGTTCACCCCCAGCCACTGCCTCTGTAGCTAAAGAGGGGTAGAAGTTGGGGGCAGTAAAGGTGGTTTTACCGCCCGCAACCGTTAGTGTGAACAAGCCCTTAGGCATTGGTCCAGGACATCCATAATGGTAAACACAGCCGTGACAATATGATTGGTATACATAATAATGGGTATTTTGGTTAACATACTGTATATGTACTGTAAACCAATTTGTGCCAGAATATTTTGTAACCATATAGTGTACTGTAGTGGTAAAAAGAACCAAATCACCATTGAGAGCATCTGTAATATTCTGAAACAACACTATTATTCTGATATTTCAGTGCAGCCTTTCCTCTAAAGAAGGGGTATTGAATGAAAATTCACAGATGTCCAGTCAGTAAAATTCTCTTCCAGCAGAAATCCAAATGTTATGTTTGACTGTAATGGCACCTCCATGCATTAGCAAACGCGGCGTGTTTTCGAGAGCGCCAATCCACATGGTGGAGCAGCACCATGAGGCTCAGTGCAGTGCAACCTAAGAAAGGGCCAGGGACTTCCTTCTGTGTGTTTGAAATGAATGAGCTGCCTACACGCCGAACACAAGTCACAATGACGCAATGATGTGAACCTAACCTCTGATCCTTCACATCACAATCCCGTTATTACATCAGTGTTCTCAGTCCCCCCTGCACATTGCACCCCCCCCTTTTCATAACAGTTCCATCCCCTTGACATCGAGTTTCCCCCCTTTACATCACAGTCTCAACTTCATAGTAGTATTTTCACTCCCCCTTTACATCACCCCCCCCTTCCTTCACAACAGTGTCCTCAATCCCCCCTTTATATCACCCCACCCCCTTTACAATACAGTCCTCAACCCCTTCATTTCATTCTTCCCCCTCACATTTCTGTCCTCAGCCCCCTCTTTATATCGCCCCCACCACCTCCTTCCTGGTCCTAAGCCTCCCCCTCCCCTTCATATCACCCCCTCTCCTCCTTCACATTTCTCCACACAGTCCTCACCCCTTCACATCACCCCCCTCACATTACTGTACTCAACCCCCTTTTACATCACACCCCCACAGTCCTGTCCTCAGCCCCCCTTCACATCACTCCCCCCTTCCTTTTTATCATCCCCTCCTCCTCCTTCACATCCCTGTCCTCAACCCGCTTCACATTACAGTCCCCAGCACCTCTTCATATCACCCCCCTTCATATTCCTGTCCTCAACCCCCTTCATATCACTCCACTTCATATTCCTGTCCTCAACCCACTTCATATCACCCCCCTTCATATTCCTGTCCTCAACCCCCTTCATATCACCCCCTTCATATTCCTGTCCTCAACCCCCTTCATATCACCCCCCTTCATATTCCTGTCCTCAACCCCCTTCATATCACTCCACTTCATATTCCTGTCCTCAATCTCCTTCATATCACCCCATTCATATTCCTGTCCTCAACCCCCTTCATATCACTCCACTTCATATTACTGTCCTCAATCTCCTTCATATCACCCCCTTCATATTCCTGTCCTCAACTCCCTTCATATCACCCCCCTTCATATTCCTGTCCTCAACCCACTTCATATCACCCCACTTCATATTCCTGTCCTCACCCCCCTTCATATTCCTGTCCTCAACCCCCTTCATATCACCCCACTTCATATTCCTGTCCTCAATCTCCTTCATATCACCTCACTTCATATTCCTGTCCTCAACCCCCTTCATATCACCCTCCTTCATATTCCTGTCCTCAACCCCCTTCATATCACCCCCCTTCATATTCCTGTCCTCAACCCCCTTCATATTCCTGTCCTCAACCCTCTTCATATCAATCCCTTCATATTCCTGTCCTCAACCCCCTTCATATCACCCCCCTTCATATTCCTGTCCTCAACCCCCTTCATATCACCCCCCCTTAATATTCCTGTCCTCAGCCCCCTTATATATCCACTTTACATTTCTGTACTCAGCCCACCTTCCTTCACATCACCCCCTTCACATTCCTGTCCTCAACCAACCTTCATGTCACCCCCTTCATATTACTATCATCAGCCACCCCCCCCCCTTTATATCATTCCCCTCCTACTTCACATTACTGTCCTTTATTCCCTTCACCCCTTTCACATTCCTGTCCTTGGCCTCCCTTCACATCACCCCCCTTTACATTCCTGTTATCATTCCTCAGCCCCCCTCTATATCACCGCCACACTTTCACATTCCTGCCCTCAGTCCCTGTTTATCTCACTTACTTCCTCCTTCACATTCTTGTCCTCACCCTTTATATCACCCCTCTTCACATTACTATCCTCCGCCCCCCCCCCCTTTATATCATTCCCCTCCTCCATCTTCCTGTCCTCAGCCCCCTCTATCACACCCCCCTCCTCCTTCACATTCCTGTCCTCAGTCCCCTTAATATTCCTGTCTTCACCTCTCCCCCCCCCTTTATATTACTGTCTTCAACCTGCTTTCATATCGCCCCCCCTTCACATTACTGTCCTCAGCCCCCCTTCACATCACCCCCCCACACTTTGCATTAATGTCCTCGACCCCCCTTCACACAACTCCTAGGTTCCCCCCATCCTTCACAGGACATAGCCCTCTTCTCTGTCATACCTAACATAGGGCAGAAGGCGGCGTGAGGCAGAGCACGTCTAGAGCTGACACTGGAGGTTTGGAGGCAGAGCAGGTCTAAAGCTGACATTGGAGGTTTGGCGGCAGAGTAGATCTAGAGCTGACATTGGAGGTTTGGCAGCAGAGTAGATCTAGAGCTGACATTGGAGGTTTGGTGGCAGAGTAGATCTAGAGCTGACATTGGAGGTTTGGAGGCAGAGCAGGTCTAGAGCTGACAATGGAGGTTTGGAGGCAGAGCAGGTCTAAAGCTGACATTGGAGGTTTGGAGGCAGAGCAGGTCTAAAGCTGACATTGGAGGTTTGGAGGCAGAGCAGGTCTAGAGCTGACATTAGAGGTTTGGAGGCAGAGCAGATCTAGAGCTGACATTTGAGGTTTGGAGGCAGAGCAGATCTAGAGCTGACATTGGAGGTTCGGAGGCAGAGCAGGTCTAAAGCTGACATTGGAGGTTTGGAGGCACAGCAGATCTAGAGCTGACATTGGAGGTTTGGAGGCAGAGCAGGTCTAAAGCTGACATTGGAGGTTTGGAGGCACAGCAGATCTAGAGCTGACATTGGAGGTTTGGAGGCAGAGCAGGTCTAAAGCTGACATTGGAGGTTTGGAGGAAGAGTAGGTCTAAAGCTGACATTGGAAGGCAGAACAGTTCTGGATGGAGGGTCAGAGCTGCACAACTTTTCCTGTTAACCAGCATCTGATTGGTTGCTAGGCCTACCCTGCATCCTAGCAATCAATCACCTGCTGGTTAACTTGAAAAGTTAAGTTGGGCAGCTCCTTGTCCACCTTTCAGAACTGCCCTGCCTCCCAATGTCAGCACTGTGAGGATGACAGCGGTGGCAGTGGCAGAGAACCGGCTCCTAAATAGCAGGGGTACAGATGGGATAGTGACTTGGTCTGAATCTGGACCGCGGTCCCCCATTTAGTGATGTCTGCTCTAAGGAATTAATTAATATGAATTATTTATTTGTATTTTCTCACAGTCAGAGCAGACGTGTCATGTTGACTGTCAGGTTGTCAGTGCTGACAACAGACACTTACAAAATGCCATATAACAAAGTTTCAGTAGGGTTACATGAAAGTACAACAAAGGCTTTGTTAAAGTGATATTAAAGGCATTTACTTTTATTTAAAATAGAATAACAAACCTGTCTATACTTACCTGATGTGTGCAGTAGTATTGCACAGAGCAGCCTCTTCTCTGACTGTCTCAGCCAATGAGTCCCCAGAGGGTCGAGGCTCTTGTGCACATTGCTGGATCACGATGAGGCTCATGTAAGTATTGGGGGGGGGAGTTTTTTACCTTCATGCATAGACTGCAAGAAGGTAAAAAACCTTGAGCCTTTACAACCACTTTAACTGACAATTTACCTTACTCTAGCAGTCAGAACAGCGTGCCTTACAGTCTGACATCGGGCTGACATTTCTGCTCTGACAGGGAGAAAAGAAATGTGAATAACAGCACATGAACTTATCTTGGAGAGGTATGGATATTCCTTTAACCACTTGCCCCCGGGTGGACATCATATGACATCCTGGGGTTTAGGTGCTTATACTGGGATGATGCCTGCAGCTACTTTACTTTACTTTGAAAAATGGCAATTGTTTATCATACACAGTGCTTTGTCAAACTAACTGTCATCCAGGGAGGGTATACATGTACTTCCACTTAGCATTTAGAAGAGATGCTACAAATTCCCTTTAGGATGTAGAGATAATGACAGATACTGAGAAATGTAAACAGCATATGGGACATGAGAAGTGCTACTGTGCGGAATCCATCCATACAGCACAGGAACAGATAATGAGAATTAGTCTCTGCGTGCAGGACACAAGAAGTGCTGCCATGCTTTAAAGTGACACGAAACAATCTCTTTATTCTCCAAAAATAATCCATACACATCCACTACGTAATGGCCCTATAATCTATTTTAATAAGATTGTTTCTTACTGTGTTTCTCTGCCTCCTTGTATTGTCCTCTGTGAGCTCCCGAACCTCTCCATTTCCCGCTCACTTCCATTTGTTTGAAACAAGCAATGCAGGTTACTTGAGGTCATGTGCTCTGCTCTATGCACACTACAATCCCAAATCCATCTCAGAAGTGAGCAGGAGAAGGTGGCTACATTCCTAAATACATGGAAAACAAACGCAGCCACCCTCTAACAGGAAGTCAGAATATGGAGATTTGAAGGAGGCTGAGAGCAAGAGAAGGTACATTTCTGACATAAGAATACATACTTGAATCGAAAATTTTTATTAAACCAGAGTTTAGTGTCACAATAATTTAGAATAGACTTTTTATACAAGACAAAAGATGAAAAAACATCCCTGCACCACCTTGGGAAAGCACATGGCTTGTGTGCCATGGTGCGCTGTAACCCATCTGTGTTACCAGCTATTGTACTTTTATCTTGGGGTACCATTTTAAATCAATGGCCCCACAATTGAGTGCATAGAGTGCAATGCGATAATGTGCATTGTGGTAACGTGCAGTTAACCATGTGTTTTACCATAACAATGTATAGGTGTAAAGCCAGCCTTAAACATCTGCGAAATCTATTTTTCAGACTTTCCAGCACACTCTAGCTCCTTAGGTGTTAACCCAGGTGTAACAGTTCATATTCCTGATATGTCCCTGCTGTACCATGTATTTGTATTAAAACGTATCCTGTTCTCTTTGTATTGCTTCTTTTGTGTGAAATACCTGGTGGCCCTGCCAGTCCCCTGCTTGCCTATTTCAAACTGACCACACTAGGCATGAGAGCACATCCATCCCAGTGTGGTCAGTTTTCTGGCTGTGCTGGGAACACAGCCTGTCTGTCCTCCAACAGCCAAGAGTTGGGCTGACATGCCCCCCATTAGTGTACTGCTTTATCTTCATTCCCACCTCTAAACAGAGGACAGATGGTATGTGATCACTTATAAAAAAAAAGAAAAAAAAAGGTGTTTATAATGTTTTATATATATACAGTATATATTTACAAAAATGTTTTGACTTTCATTTCAAATTTAAACTGAATGGGCTGTTTTACAAGGTGATGGTTCACATATACTTTAAGACTGAAAAAACTAAAGATTGAAGGCAATCTAAAAGAATTCTAGACATAGGCTGCATTCTTCTAGGTTAGGCTGAGGTGAGGGATCAGATGATCAGACTCACAGCATCAACCACAAGTAAAATGATGAAAATGACTAAATTTGTTACCCCACTCTGTGGTTCCTGCTGATTCATAGGGACTGCTTTGCTAAAGATTATATGCATTGATTAAAATTATAAGCGATTATATTTGCTGCTATCTTCATCATCCGCAAACCAGGCTGAACAAACAAAGCGCACTCTCACAGAATTTATGAAGCACACATTGGGGGTTATTTACTAAAGCTGGAGCACTCAGAATCTGCGGCAGCTGTGCATGGTAGCCAATCAGCTTCTAACTTCAGCTTGTTCAATTAAAGTGGTTGTAAATGCTCAATCTTCTCTGTGCAGCATCCCCCCCAAATACTCACCTAAGCCCCCTCTTGATCCAGCGATGTGCACTGGAGTCTCGGCTATCCCGGGACTCCCTCTCCTCATTGGCTGAGCCTTTGGCTCCCGCTGCTGTTAAACACAGCCAGTGAGCCAATGAGAAGAGAGAGGAGCGGGGCCAAGCTGTGGCTGTATGTGTGAATGGACACACAGAGCAGCAGCTGGGGAGTGCGCATGCTCGGGTGCCCCCACAGCAAGCTGTTTCCTGTGGAGGCACTTAACAGGGGGGAGGGACCAGGAGCGCCAGGAGGGGACCCGAAAAAAGCAGGATCCTGGCTGCTCTGTGCAAAACCACTACACACAGCAGGTAAGTATAGACATTTTTGTTATTAAAAAAAATGTAAGCCTTTAGAATCACTTTAACCTTTGGCAACAAAACCTGGAAGCTGATTGGTTTCTATGTAGAGCTGCACCAGATTTTGCACCATGCAGTTTTAGTAAATAAAGTTGAATACATAGGACTAAATCACTGATAAATGTGGTTGGCTCCGCAGCACATGTCCCAGCATCTGAAAAGACCCGGGCTAAGTGGTAGCCTACCTGGCATCAGGATGGGATTTTTATTAATGCGTTTGGGGCTGGCATCTGTTAGCTAGTTTGCGTTTCTTTTTCATGTAGGAACAATACATCATACAGGGTGCAATGATATCATTTAAGTGATTGGAAAGCATTTTTTTTAACAAACAAATTATATTTATCTGCCCTGTGAAATGGTTTTGCACAGAGTAACCCCGTATCTCCTTTTCTTGGGTCCCCGGCCAGCACTCTCTGCTCACTCCTCTTTCTCTTGGTGCATTGCCATAAAAACCTGCTTCCTATGGAGGCCCACCTGTGGGCTGGCTCCTAAGTTGTGCTGCCTGTGTCCATAGATACAGAAAGAGTGGCTCGCCATGCCAACCCCTCCCCGCTCTCTGCTCACAGAATTCAAATGACAGCAGCAGGGGCTAATGATTCCCACTGCTGCCTCTGTGAGCAGAGAAAAGAGAGAGCCGCTACAAGCGGGCAAAGTACTGGAAGGAGATCGGGCTCAGGTAAGTATAAGGGGTTGGAGTGGGCGATACAGATACAGGGACAAAAAATGTCCAGCCTTTACAATCACTTTAGGGCTCTTTAAAAAGTGCAACAGCCCTTGCCACCCTTCCTGAAAAGCAATCCACAGTGGATCACTTTTGAGAGATGTTTCACAGGCAGTGAGAGAGTCTGTTTGAATATGGCTTAGTTGCTGAAACACGTAAGGCCCCTAATACTGGATTTTACAATATATGCCAATAATGTTTTTGTATATGGAAGAGTTTGCAGTGTTGCTTGCTTGTCTGCTTTACTGCCCATTTGAACCCTATAAATTCTGCACTAGCATGCCGCAATCACGTGTATTACATGCGGTTGCAGGAAGGTTGAGGTGCGGCCTCATACACTTAAATGGGATGTGCTCAATGGCATTCAGTACCACCCATCAAATGTGATATATTGCTTCATTTTTGCTGCAGCTTGTGTACAGCCCTGAGTGGCTGCATGCCCTTCTTTAGATGGGCAAACGAGGGGGGGGTCAGCAGGGGCAGACTGACAACTCATGGGGCACCGGGCAATAGAAAATCATGGGGCCCCGTGTCCTCGCCCACACTCAAACCACACCCAAAAAAGCCTATGAAAGGTACCAGGGGCATCTCATGGGGCCCCCTACTGACCCCGAGCCCTCAGGCAGTGCCCGAGTGGCTAAATGGTCAGTCCGCCCCTGGGGGTCAGTAAAACCACAACTCAACACCTGCTTTTACAGCCCCATGGTCACCAAAAAAAATGTTTTGCATTCTATGTATTAAGGTAAAAAAGTTTATGCAACTAGTCCACCCAGCACCCCCTAATACTTACCTAAGCACCATCTCGATCCAGCGATGTGCATGAGAGCAGCGGCTCTCCCAGGTCTCTCTCTCTCCTCCTTAGATGTAGTAGCGGGAGCCAATGAGGAGATGTGCGATTCCTGTGTGCATTACATGTGGTGTCCCGCACCGCATAGTTTGAACCCGAGCTTAAAATGTGAAAAAATCCAAATATGTCCATTCTTTCTGTGACTTTCCATAGGATTGATGAGCCCTCTGCTTTCTCAGTTTACAATACTGTTCCATGGGTTTAAACCTTGCTCTTCTCTGGAATAGATTTTATTTATTTGTAGCACAAATAGGGATTTGAATCTTTCTGCTACCTTCCCTGACGGCCAGGCAATCATAATGAACTGCAGGAGGTGCCATAAATATGCAAATAACCCAGAAATGACTGGTTTTACTGATTCCACCTTTGAGTGTTGGAGAACTCATCCGTTCAAGTGTCATTGCTGCTAAGAGATAAAGACCTTTACTTAATAAAGCCGAGGAATGTAAGAGACACAGAACCCAATCCAAAACCATCTTTTATTGTCTGGGGATTCCAAATGGCTAGGAAAGGCTTACCATACGTCCTCGTGCACACTGGACATTTTTACAGCGGCTGTTTTTGTCTTTTGACGGGTTTTTTTCTACAGCCAGTAAACTCTCCATCATGTTATCCTATGTGTCCATACACACAGGCTGTGATCAACGTTTTTTAGCTGTAAAAACGATCTAACGCTGAAAAACGCAGCAAAACACCGCAAACTGGCGTTTTTGGATTTTTTGACCAAAAAAGTTTTTTTTTTTTTTTAAAAAAACGCTAAAAAACACAAACGCGGGAAAACGCAGCTAAACGCTAATGCAAAAAAAGCTGAAAAACTCACGTTTTAACCGTGACTTTACACAGATAACATTACTAGCGTTATCAAAACACCCCATGTGCATGGAGCCTACATGGCGTGATAAAAGCCACTTCTTGTCTGGCCCATGTATATAAACGGCCAGACGGGAGCTGTGCAGGAGCGGGTGGCCATTTATAAACGTCCTCCCCACTCCTTGCTTGTGCGTGCTCCCTGGAAGCGAGCGCACTGCGTTCCGGTGCCTGCTGTGTCCTCAGTTCTGTGTCCTCTGTGTGAGGTCCCAATCAGTGATCACATGCAGAGTAATAAGCAAGAGGTCACTTCTGATATCATTGCTTACTACTAGTGAAATCTGTGAATGATGACAGAGATCACATGGTACAAGGCAATTCACAACAGCCTTGTACCATGTGACCAATCACAGCTTTCACATAAACAGCCAGACAGTGGCAGTGCAGGGTCGGGTGGCCGTTTATAAACGGCCTTCCCGCACCCTGCTTGTGCGCACTCCCTGGGAGCACGTAGCACCGCGATCTGGTGCTCGCTGCGTCCTCCGGACACAGTGGAACACCGTTCGTTGGACGGGACCTCTGTACGAGGTCCCGATCATGTGAACACTGATTGGCCAATCAGTGATCACATGCAGAGTAGTAAGCAAGATGTCACTTCTGACATCATTGCTTACTACGTGTGAAATCTGTGAATGATCACAGAGGTCACACTGTACAAGGCTATTCACAACAGCCTTGTACCATGTGACCAATCGCAGCTGTCACAGTATTTCTCAATGGCTGCAAGAATGCAGCCAGAGAGAAGGAGAAATGATTGCTTTTACAGCCTTTATGGGTGTAAAAGCAATCAGTGTAAAACAAAAATCATCACCCCCCACAAGTAGTACAGTGTCACTATGGTGACACTGTACTGCAAGGGTAATTTTAGAAAATTATAATTTTTGGTTATAAACAAATTTGGGTTATTTTTTTCTGTACTAAAAAGATGACTAAATAAATTTTGGCCAAGATTTATGAAGAAAGATTATTTATTTGCAAAATTTTATAAGAAAAACAATTTTTTTCAAAAATGTATATTAAATTTATAGCAAAAAATAAAAAATCCCAGTGGTGAATAAATACCACGAAAATAAAGTTTTATCTGTCTCAAAAAAATGCTAAAACATTCATATGGGTACAATATTACATGACCACACAATTGTCATTCAAAGTGTGATCGGACAGGAAGGGGGTAAAAGTGTCCGGACTTGAAGTGGTTAATCTGACCATTGCTTGCAGCAATTGGCTATACTACAGTGTTCTGAGTGTTACTAGTCAGCAGAAACAATCCCTATCAAACAAAGAGAACCCAACACTTTTCGCACTCTTTTTTCAACCAGTAGATCCGTTATTCCCTTTTCGCTGGAAAAAGAAAAGGAAGCAAAGTTTTTAACCACAACCAGTCATCAGCTGAATCCGAAAGAAGGTTGCAAGAAGAAAAGAAAGCATCAGAATCATTTGAAGACGTTGTCACTGCCTATTGTCTGTGAGACGTCTTCCAAGATCTCCTGCTCTCCAATTCCCTTGTCTCCTCCCCCCATGCTCACCTCCAGGACTTCTTCAGTGCTTCTACCATCCTCTGGAACTCTCTACACCAGTCTGTCCAGTTGTCTCCCACTCTGTCCACCTTCAGGAAATCCCAGAAAACCCATCTCTTCAGTAAAGCCTACCCCTCCTTCACCTAAAAACTGTGCATCAACTTTCTCCATCAGCTCATTCTCCACTGCTAATACTTTTTGTATCACTTGCTCCCCCCTCTTAGATTGTAAGCTCCACAAGCAGGGCCCTCCTAATCCTCTTGTATTGAACTGTATTGTAACTGTGCTGTCTCTCTTTCATTTTTAAGCCCCTTTCACACAAAGTAGATTCTATTCTGATTAGCAGGGAGCCATCTCTCAGATCCCTGTTGATTGGAGCAGAGCAGGCGGGAGATAGGTCTGTGTCCACTCAGTTCTTGCAGAGCAGACACTCTGCTGTATGAGTGGCTGGGTGGAAACGGACTCGGCTGTCTGTTTACACCTGACTAGCCTCCAATCCACTCTACCTAAACAGAATATGACAGATACCCTTCCATTTTTTTAGCGGTCCAGATTGGACCTGGAGATAGGCGGGATGAAAATGGACACAAGTCTGTTTACACCCGCCTGTCCATAGGGATAAATCACAGGTGTCAAACACAAGGCCTGTGGGCCGAATCAGGTCCTCCAGGCCATTTCATGTGGCCCTTGCACCTCTCCTGCAGGTACCCCCTTGTCTCTGCCCCCACCTTATCTCAGCAGTCAGCAGCAGAGAGAATAGAACTCCTCTGCCAAATGCTGCACCTCTCAGTGCAGCTGCAGCACCCCCTCATCTCTGCCTCCGCTGGTCTCAGCAGTCAGCAGACTCTGGTAACTTACTCCACTCCTCCTCTGGTCCTCCTCCAGATCCTGTACTTTCTGCTTTCCAGCTCTGCCCCCAAAGGGGGTGCACACTGATGGTAGGGAGGGTGTGGGATTCTTGACATCTGATGTAATGGGGATGGGGGTGCTCTGGACATCTAGTCTTACAGATACAACTGGCCCTTTGAGGGCAACCATAATGCTGATACAGCCCGCGATGAAATCGAGTTTGACACCTCTGGGATAAATGGACCTTCCAAGCAGGTCTGCCTGAAAAACCAACACATGGACCTGATCAGATTGCCATTTGAAATGGGCTTTAAAGTGTTACTAAACCCCAGACCCTGCATTCACTATATCTGCTCTCCCAAGAAAAAAACCTCTCTAGCAATGCACACCAAACTGAGCATGTGAAGAGTGAATACACACGATATGTCTTATCAGGAGATAAGAGGAGGACTGGTTAAAACTTGTGGGAGGAGTTTTCAATGTGCTCTAGGAGGATGCAGAACCCCTGACCTCTATCTGGACAATGCTGATTGGCCCTGTGCTGATCACATGCACTCTCCCAAGAAAAAAAACCTCTCTAGCAATGCACACCAAACTGAGCATGTGAAGAGTGAATACACACGATATGTCTTATCAGGAGATAAGAGGAGGACTGGTTAAAACTTGTGGGAGGAGTTTTCAATGTGCTCTAGGAGGATGCAGAACCCCTGACCTCTTATCGTAGCAGGAGATAAAGAGGAGGACACTGATAGAAGGGGAGGATCAGAGAAGTCAGGATCAAACATCCTTTTTACACAATGCAGAGGATTAACCCCTTGGGTTCCATAGTAAGTATAACAAGCATGCTTTACTGCATATACAGACTGATTTTTTTGTTATGAGTTTAGTAACACTTTAAGGCCCTTTCACATCAGAATGTGGTAAGGCAAACCCACGTTCCGTGCGCGTCTACTGTACAGCATTTAAAATGCACTGCAGTTGCGATCTGCAGCGGGTGTAAAAAATAAGTTAACGGCACTCCAAACTTAGGTCACAAGCACAGTGCATTTGCCCGCACCGGATTCTATGGTACAAAAGTACCATACGGTCCAGTTGCAGTGCATTTCCAAAAGAAGTGCATGTGGTGCGATGCAAAATGAATGGGCTGAAATTGCACTGCACAAAACTGCATGTGAATCGCACAGGAACACACAGCATGTTTCTGTCCAGTTCCCGGTGTGAACAGTCCCTGAAAGTACTGTGCAAACTGTTGGTGCAGTATAATAAATCCTGTATAATAATCTCTTAGATTGTAAGCTCCAGGGAGCAGGGTCCTCCTAACCCTCTTGTATTGAACTGTATTGTTGCTGTATTGCCTCCCTTTATAATGTAAAGTGCTGAGCAAACTGTTGGCGCTATATAAATCCTGTATAATAATAAATTAATATGCATGTCCATCCTGTATGCTATTCATTGCTTTATGGACTTAGAGCTGAACTTCAGGATCAACACTCTCTTCTCCCAAAACCTCTCTCCCCAGGTACAGCAGCAAATGCCTCCAAAAAATGAAATACCTATCTATCTTGGCAAAAAGTTGATTCAAACCCTGTAACATCACTGCATTTCCACTAATTTACACTCATTTCCACCAAAAAAGGTTCTGCAAGCTGTCCTATATCACATCCCACAAACATGTTGCACCTTGCGGAACTACATTTCCCAAGATTTCCCTGGAAAGATACGCAGTTTAGCCAGAGCAGGGTGATCCACAGACAGACCCCACCACTCTGGTTGAAATCCTGAATTAGGGTAAGGCTAGCCATTCACATATAGTTTACTCCTTTTCAACTACACAGCCTGGATCAAAGAATCTCCCCTGCTGGCTATTGTATTTAGACAGCCACAGCTTCCGGGACTGCCTGAATACTGGAACAGTGACTGCATGTGATGGGTAACTTTCCAACCAGCTCAGCTGATTTTAAATGGACTTATGTAGAGCCAGGTGGTGCCAACAGGGCCATCCACGGCTTGGATTTCAGCTGAATCAACTGAAATGTGAACAGTGTATGGCTAGCTTTAAGTCTAGGTCAGGGGTGGACTGACCATTTAGAAACTCGGGCACTGCCTGAGGGCCCGGGGTCAGTAGGGGGCCCCATAAGATACCCCTGGTACCTTTTTCATAAGCTTTTTTGAGTTTGGGCAAGAACACAGGGGCCCCATGATCCCCTATTGCCCGGGGGCCCCATGAGTTGTCAATCCGTGGTCTAGGTTCACACTTATGCAAGTTGCATTTGAGCTGCTTCTGCATTGTGTTTTGCGTTGCATTTTTGCACTTTTGTACACGTTTTTAACACGCTTTGTGGGGGGGTATTCTTTTTTTTTTCTTGTTGCTAGGCAGCTTTAAACCACGAAACACATAAAAAACACAGCAAAAATGCAATATATGCTTTTCTGCAGTGTTTCCATCGAAGTCTGTAGAACCAAAAACGCAACTTTTTGCATTCAAAAAAGTTGACCCTTTCCAAAATACGCACCGGGTGAAAATGCGGAGATGTGAACTTGTCGCATAGGAAATCATGTTAAATGGACTTTACTGCGTTTCTGCAGAACGCAAAACGCTGCAGAAAACGCTTAGGTGTGAACTTAGGGTAAAGCTAGGTTCACACCTATGCAGGTTGCGTTTGAGCCGTTAAATGGACTGTACTGCGTTTCTGCAGAACACAAAACACTGCAGAAAATGCTTAGGTATGAACCTAGGGTAAAGCTAGGTTCACACCTATGCAGGTTGCATTTAAGCCGTTTCTGCATTGCGTTTTGCACCTGCATTTTTTATGGGTATTGCAGGGGGGATGGGGGGGTCATTTTTTTAATTTTTTTTTCTTGTTACTAGGCAGATTTAAAATGCAAAACTCATCAAAAACTCATAAAAAACGCAGCAAAACAAAATACATGCTTTTCTGCAGTGTTTCCATCAACGTCTATAGAACCAAAAATGCAAATTTTTGTATTCAAAAAAAGTCCCTGACCCTTTCCAAAAAACGTGCTGGGTGAAAATGCGGAGATTTGAACCTGTCCCATAGAAAATCATGTTAAATGGACTGTACTGCGTTTTTGCAGAACGCAAAATGCTGGGGTAAAGCTAGGTTCACACATATACAGGATGCGTTTGAGCCATTTCTGCATTGCGTTGTGCGTTGTTTTTGCACCTGCGTTTTTGATGCGTTTTGCGGGTAGGGGGTAGTTTTTTCTTCTTTTCTTGTTGCTAGGCAGATTTAAAATGCAAAACACATCAAAAACGCAGCAAAAAAGCAATACATGCTTTTCTGCAGCTTTTCCATCAAAGTCTATAGAACCAAAAATGCAACTTTTTGCATTCAAAAAAATCCCTGACCCTTTCCAAAAAATGCACTGGGTGAAAAAGCAGAGATGTGAACCTGTCCCATAGGAAATCATGCTAAATGGACTGTACAGTGTTTTTGCAAAACGCTGTAGAAACCGCTGCAAAAAAACACTTAGGGTAAGGAAGAGATTACTTTTGCAGTATTCATACTTCACAAAGGGGCCCAAGAGAGCTCAGCACCCAGTAGAAAATGCTTGGGTTGTGCAATGATCTCTACCTATGCGTAGATATAAAAAGACAAGCAGGCTATAGATTAAAGTGCAGTTATATCTGGATAACAGTGACTTTACAGGCTACAATACAGAGGTCATACGCCCAACTATAATTCTTCCCTTACCTCATTTAACAATACAGTACCAATGGTTAAACTACATTAGCACAAAGTAGCAACATTTTTGCTTTAGAAATAGACTAGGACTCAAAAGGTTTTTTCTTTCTCTTATAGGGAACATCTAGAAAAGGTAATAGTACATAAGCAGTACCCAGGAAGATTTTTTTTTAAATCTCAGGATTTCCTGATCCTGTTGCCCCTAAATTTATATCTCAAAAGAGATCTGCCTTTGACTGATTAAAATTTGGATTGAGATTTGGTGATGTTGCTCTTCTCCTGCTCACTGTTGTCCTTGCTGAAAGGGAAGCTATACCTAAGGAGCAGCAATGCCAGCATCTCCCTGCTTTTGCTTCTTTCATTCTGTGGCTCTGTGCTTCCTTCTCCTGCTGCTTCTTGAATATTACCCCACCACTTTTCAGATCACCAGTCACTGAGGGTAGGGGAGTCTGATCCAAGGAAGCAAAACCCTGCCTCTGCCAAGATGGCTACCGCTGCACAGAATCACAATGCAAAGCAGTCCACAGGCAATTCTCGTGAACAGTTCTTACCCTCTGTTTGCTGTTTTTTGGGCACAGCTTCCACAGTACAGGTACTATTTAAAAAAATAAACTACACAACAGTAAAGTCAAGGATCAGCATATGAAATATAAAATGTATAAAGTGCTCTTTTAACAACGGGTTTATAACAGAAACTAAGAAAACATTTTTTTCCAAAATGTTCAGTCTTTTTTTATTTGTTTAGCAAAAAAAAAAATCCCAGTGGTGATTAAATACCACCAAAAGTGGTATATGTCTAAAAACAAAGAAAATTTTTTCGTTTGGGTACAGTGTTGCATGACCGCGCAATTGTCATTCAAAGTGCAGGAAGGGGGCAAAAGTAGACAAGTGTTTAAACATCAACCAGACCAAGAGGGCCCCCCTAGGAATCGGCTATATAAAGACAACCAACCGTGGTGTAAACAATTGTACAACTTTATTGAGATCAAATTTAATATAAAGGCTAATTAGCCAACAATCCTTCAGACACCATTAAAATAAGGCAAGATAACGTTATCTCCTTAATAAAACCAAGCCCGGGCAACGCACATCCACTTACATACGCTGAATATCATATACTCTGTCTCATGTACAGCATAACCTCAAAGCATCAGGTTAAATGAAGACACACCATTGGCCCAACATTTTGTTGAATTTCATGGAAGTCAAACAACTGGCCTTAGGGTCAAGGGCTTTTATGCCCTTAAACTGTCCCATAGGAGGGGTGATTTTAACACTGTGCTATTGAGGAAAGAGAAAAGTTGGATTTTCAACCGTCAAACTTTGATCCCTTTAGGACTTAATAATGAGATGAGTTTAAAGGTGTTCCTTGAACCAGGAACTTCCCTCCTTTTCTTTTCCCCTTATCCTTTTTTTCCCCTTCCTCTTTCTTCTGTACCCTCTTTTTCTCTTACCCTTTTATCCTCCTCTTCCCCCTTCCTCTTTCTATTCCTCTATCCGCTTACCCGCATTTCTTTCTCTCCCCCCCCCCCCCCCCCGAGTCTATACTGCTTCTTCTCTTCTTTTCCTAATTTCTTGATATTTTTATAATCAGGTTTGCTATTCTCTTGACTGATCACCGTTGTTGAGGCCTTAAATATTTATGTCCAGTTTTGTATTTAATGTGACACTGAATTGATGGCTTATTAGCTTTCTGCATTATGTGTATGAATGTGGTTAAATTTGTGAGAAATTTAAAAATTAGGCTGTCATTTGGTAAACCTTTCCCCTTCTTTTAAATATTACTTTGTGGAACATATGCCTGCTGTCTCTTTAAATATGGGACCAGTAAAGCTGTACAATTGTTTACACCGCTGTTGGTTCTCTTTATATAGCCTCTTATAAGGGGGGCCTCTTGGTCTCCTTGAAATGTCTTGAGTTGAACTTGGCTATAGAGGACCCCACCCTCAAATGTTGGTGAGTCGGTGACCTACCTTAAATCTTGAGGTCTTTCCCCCCTTGGAGTGAGTTAAATTCTTGTGTTAGTTTTTTAACCAATTTATTAAGTGGTTAAACAGGTCCAGTAAAATAATTTAAAAAATCTAATTTTGTCATAAATTTAGGCCAAAATGTATTCTGCTACATGTCTTTGCTAAAAAAAATCCCAATACATGTAAATTAATTGGTTTACCTGACTATATATAGTGGAATTTTTTTTTTATACTAGCAATGGCGACGATCAGCGACTTATAGCAGGACTGACACTGGGGGGAACTGACTTGGTGTTACTGACATCCCCACTGACACTAAGACAGTGATCAGTGTTAATAAAAAGAACTGACACTATACTACTAATGACACTGGGCAGGAAGGGGTTAACATGTGGGGCGATCAAAGGGTTAACTGTGTGCTGTTTGCTGTTTTACTGTGTGCTTTACAGTGTATGCACACTGCTATGCAGAGCAATACAAAGCAGTGTGCTGGAGCTGACAGGGGAGAGATCTGTATTGTTTACAGTGATACTCGGCGATTGCCGGGTGCTGGCGAGAAATCACCAGCCACGACCCGGTGATCAACAGCTGAAGCCGCCAATGGTGGCACAGGTAGGGCGCACGCCCCCTACCCAGAAATGCAAAATCATACATACATGATTTTGCACAGCCCTGCCTCACTGTAGTAGTATTTCAGCGGGCAAGTGGTTAAGAAATACAGTGATGTCATCTCACTGCCTCCACCCTGCTGACCAGACAGAGAAGGAACAGCAGGAGACTGGTGAGATCATCTCTCTTTCCAATTTTCTTTCTATCAACAATATATTCTTATTATCTAGGATTCATATAGCACCAACAGTTTGTGCAGAACAGTAACAATACAAGATGTTTAGGAGGACCCTGCTCGTGGAACTTACAATCTAAAGAGGAGGGGGAAATGGTACAAAAGGTATTATCTGTCGGGGATAGGCTAACGGAGGTGGTCAAAGTACAGTTTTTAGGTATAGATGGGGTAGACTTCCCTAAATAGATGAGTTTACAGGGGCCGCCTAAAAGCAGACAGATAAGCATTGGGGTAGGGAGTTCCAGAGGATAGGAGATGTTCTATAGAAGTCTTGAAGGTGAACATGGAGGAGGTGAGGGGCGAGCTAGAGAGCAGCAGGTCTTGAGAGGAGCTGAGTGGATGGTTTGAATGATATTTTGGGATAAGGTTGGTGATGTAGCTGGGGGCAGAGTTGTGAATGGCTTTGCATGCTGTAATTAGTATTTTGAATTTTGTATGTTGGTCTAGTGGAAGTCAGTGGAGGGATTGGCAGAGAGGGAATACAGACACAGATTGGCTGGTAAGGTGGATGAGTCTAGCAGCAGCATTCCTGATAGACTGAACAGCACAGTGCCATGCAGAATGTCTGATTGACAACCAGGGACGCCCCATCCCCTTTCAATCTGAGCGCTGCTGTATAGGGGATTGGAAGAGGCTGATACCAAGTCAAATTGACCTACTTATGTTAGATACATTTAAAAATTACATTTATTGATGTATTAATGACTATGCTGTATAGCTTCATTAATGAACACCTTTTATATCTGCCTGGAGTTCAGCTTTAAATATTCTAATTGTGCAGGTTTATTCATGGTTCCTTCCTAATTTTCTACGTCTGAACAAGAGTCTGACAGTTGCTGCTCTACACACTGCCTGACAAAATGTATCTTAGCGAATGCAGAGTATGTGAGGTCAGGCAGTTGACAGGGTAGCAAAAACCCATGTTGTCCTAAAGGAAAGGAGCTCCATGATTTCCTAATCTGCATTAGCCTACTGTAAACCAAAGACACCCCAGAACTGTCATTTACCATGCAGCTACTAAATGTAACCATTCAAACTGTTTCATCAAGAAGCTGTTTGATCTTATCTCTGTAAGCCAGCTGTCAACCTGCACCCAACTGCATATTATATCATCTACAGTAGTCATACCAAGCTGGGATGATCTGATCATTGCAAATGTATTAACCCTTGGAGTGCAGCCATCATGTTTAATCTAGCATAGCCAAAATTAGTTTTAAGAAACCCAATCGTTATTTCAAGAGGTTAAATACACATTAATGAACATTATATATGTAAATATTGCTGAAATACATACATTATGGTGCAATGAAGCTCCATAGATTGCCTTACTCTGGTAAACGGTATTCCTGCTACAACATAACTGAAAATCAACGCTACTCTCTCTAGTGACCGATTCAGGCATTTGCAGGTAATGTAAATGAATGGGACGTACTGCATGACGGGGCCTGCAAATTTATAAACAATTGGAGAATACCACAGTCTCTTACAATTGATCATCAGTGCAGACAAGGTATGCTGCAAGTTAAACACATTAAAATTTGCTGCAAAAAACAAAATGATGTGCAATGCAGACCTTCTAATGCCAGGGATTCCATAAGCAGACTTGTACCTTACTGTAATAGCTCATTTTTACCATACGCATTGCGAAGCTCTCAAGGGAAAGAGCATGATCATGGATTGATTTATAATGATTTAGTAATATGAGAGTAAAACCATATACCGAAATTATACTGTATCCACACAGATTTTAATGCTTTAACCACTTGCCTACTGGACATTTTTATCTCCTTCCTGCCCAGGCCAATTTTCAACTTTCAGCGTTGTCGCACTTTGAATGACAATTGCGCGGTCATGCAAAATTGTACCCATATGACATTTTTTTTCACACAAAAAGAGCTTTCCTTTGGTGGTATTTAGGCACCACTAGGTTTTTTATTTTTTGCACTATAAATGAAAAAAAGACCAAAAATTTAAAAAAAGTTTTCTTTGTTTCCATTATAAAATTTTGCAAAGAGGTAATTTTTCTCGTTCACTGATGTGCTTTGATAAGGCTGCACTGATAGGCGGCACTGATGGGGCGGTACTGATAGGAAACACAGATGAGCTGCACTGATGAGGCGGCACTGGTGGGCATTGATGTGGAGGCACTGATAATGCTGCACTAATACACGGCACTGATGGGCACTAATAGGTAGCACTGAAGGGCATTGACTGGCAGCACTGACTGGCAGCACTGATGGGCACAGATTGTCATCACTGCTGGGCAGCACTTTTGGGAACTGATGGGCACAACTGCTGGACGGCACTGATGGGCACTTTTGGGGCTGCACTGATAATCAATGCCTTGATTATCATTGCAGATGTCACCTTTGACAGTTTCCAGTTATCTGCAGTACTTTCCTCACGCTGTGACAGCATGAGGAATGTACTGCCGATAACCGGCAAGTGTATTTACATGGTGGTCAGCTGTGATTGAACACAGGTGATCATGTGGTAAAAAGGCCACTGTGATTGGCCTTTTACCATGTAATGTGATCACAGACACCGCCAGGTGTGCGCCGCTGGGGGAACGTGGGGCGCGTTCTGGGAGGACGTCATGTGACGCCATCCCAGAACTGGACGACTGCGCTGTCGCTGTCATTCGGCAAGGAAGTGGTCAAAGTGGAGTGAAGTGACTGGCCTCAGGTACGCTTGGCAGGAGGGAGGGGCCAGCAGCATTTGCGGCGGCCCTGTGAAGAGGAGGATTGGAGCTGCTGTGTACAAAACCACTGCACAGAGCAGGTAAGTATGACATGTTTGTTGTTTTTTTTTTAATTGCCTTTAATATCACTTTAACATCACATCTGTGTGAAAAATGGCAAAAAAAGGAAAACTTTAGCTCTGTTACAACAGGCTCATTGAACAACAATAAGAAGGGGTGGGAAGATGTCCACAATGATGCAAGAAGTGGGCAGCCAAAAATGCAAAGGATGGATGCAACTGTGGAACATGAAAAGGTTACAGGAATCTATTCAAAGGAAAAGCCCAGTACTCTGGCCAACAGATGGATTCTCCTGCACATGATGTGTTAAGTGTTCATAAGTTCCTGGCCCAGAAATCAATTACAAAACTTGACCAACCACCTTATTCCCCTAACTTAACACCCTGCAACTTTTGGCTGTTTCCAAAATTAAAAAATGCCTTTAAAGGACACAGATTTGATGACATTCCAGACATCCAGCACACCGCGTCAAAGATAATGCATAGTGTTTCGGAAAATCAACTCCAAGAATGTTTCTGCCAGTGGCACAGTCGTCTAGAAAAGTGCGTCACTTTACAAGTGGATTAGTTTGAAGGTGACAGCAGCCGCTAGTGTATAGGTAAGCAAATTTTTTTTACAGTCCATTTCAGGAATTAAATTGTCACACCTCGTATTTCCTGTTATAGGATGGCTATGATCACTCCTTCATTGTATCAATAGAGGGAGCCATAGTTTCCACCAAAACATGTCTGTCATTATTAGTTTACAGAGAGAAGATACCATTTTATATTTCCAGGTCATCTCACAAGAAGTGAAAAGGACACTGCTTTTCTGGAAAGATCAACTGGTGTTTCTTTACTTGCTGAAAATATTCTTATCCCAGCAAATTAAAACTAATGCAGCCACCACATCTAAAAGCTGGTAAGCTGCAATATATCACATTTTTTTCTTTCCCAAAGATGAGCTTTATTAGAGACAAAAAGTAAAGTTGCCGACAGAAATTAAACAGCAGATAGCTGTGTTAGCATGTCCCAATCACCAACTGATCTTCCTAATGAAAAAGCTCTCTACAAATATTAAGCATACTTCTGTTTGTGCCTATGGAAGAGGGAGGGTTGGAGCTGTCTCAAGGGAAGCAATGACAGGCAGAAAAAAAGTTATCCCAACCAATCTCCACTTCCCACAGCAGACTTAGCGTCACATACCTGATAGGAGATCAGAATGACGATGGTGTCCTTTTTTGTATCTCCAGCCCAAGTGCCCTTGAAAGTGAGACAGGTGGTATTGCATGTGGAACTTCAGACCAGGGATGCCATCCAACAGGAACCAGGTGAGCAGTCAGTGGAGCAACAAGAAGCACCAGCAGAGGTTAAAGTGGTTATAAAGCCTAAACATTTTTTACCTTAATTCATTCTCTGCATTAAGGAAAAAATGTTTAGACATCAGTATCCCCCCTCAACCCTCTGTTACTTACCTGATACCTCCTTTGATCCAGCACTGTGTCCTTCTGCAGCACTTTTCTCCTCTCACTTCCTGGTCTCACTATGGGGGCACTCAGCACAGGAGAAGAACCAGGAGCTCCGGCGAGGGACCTGAGAAGAGTAGGTTCTCCACATTGCACGGAGCAGGTAAGTATAACATGTTTATTTTAAAAAAAGCATTTACAAACACTTTAAGGAAGAACTCTACTACTAAGCAACTTATTCACTCCCTAGTTATTTCTCGCCTTGACTATTGTAACTCCCTCCTCATTGGCCTACCTCATCGCAGGCTATCCCCTCTTCAGTCTATCATGAATGCTGCTGCCAGACTCATCCACCTTACTAACCGTTCTGCATCTGCCACCCCTCTCTGCCAATCCCTCCACTGGTTTCCCATTGCCCAACGGATAAAATTCAAAACATTAACAATAACATAAAAAGCGATTTATAACTCTGCCCCAAATTATATCACCAATCTTGTCTCCAAATATCATCCAAACCGTCCTCTCCACTCCTCTCACGACCTCCTGCTCTCTAACTCCCTTGTCTCCTCTTCCCATGCTCATCTCCAAGACTTCTCCAGAGCTTCCCCCATCCTCTGGAACTCTCTACCCCAATTTATCAGACTATTGCCTACTCTGCTCACTTTTAGGCGATCTCTGAAAACCTATCTCTTCAGGGAAGCCTTTCCTGCCCTCAGCTAATAATGGAATCTTCTACTCCTCCTACTAGTCCATCCCCCACAGTTACTACCTTTTGTACCACTAGCCCCTCCCTCTTAGATTGTAGGTTCCAAGGAGCAGGGCTCTCCTAACCCTGTTGTATTGAACTGTATTGTTGCTGTATTGTCTCCCGTTGTATTGTAAAGCGCTGAGCAAAATGTTGGCGCTATATCATGTATAATAATAATATAATAACTCTTAGCAGTGGGTTAAGGACAGCAGGGTCCACAGATGACACCAGCAGGCAGACAGCAGAATCTCAGAGTAGACCAGGGCAGGCACCCCAAAAATTGGTGTGGGGCCGAGACAGATGCAATATCAAAGTCACATCACAGGCCAAGGTCAGCAACAAGCAGGCAGTGCGGTACCAAATCATTTGTAGGATCAGAGTCGAGGTCAAAAACTGCTAAGATGTACAGACTAGGATCCAAAGGCAGATCAAGAGCACCGCTGGCCGTACAAGGACTGAAATTCAGCCAGTTCAGCAGGGACCGGCCAAAATTCGATCCATGTATGGGCAGGCCGATTGTACCCAAGCTGATCCACCCTGCCAATGGATTTATCGGCTAGCAGTAATGATTGTCTTCTCCTGGCCGTGAAAGCTCCCTGTACCTCCCCCCTTCCCGGGCTGGCAGAACACAATTGTACTGCAGGAGGCATTCTCCCATCAACACTGATTGTGCTGATGGAGGGATCAAGTGATTTTCTTTCCTTCCACCCATGGTGAACGGAAAAAAAATCAAGTCATCTATGGGCTGCTTTAACCGGGACAGTAACGAAGAAACAACCAACATAGCACAGGTCAGGTCAAATGTAACTTGCTGAAGGCCAGGCAGCACTGAGATTGAGTCAGGCTGTCCCTTAAATAGATCGTTCGGCACCAGTGGGCATGCACTCACGCACTCACGTGTGCCATGCAGCACATGCATGAATGCACACGCTTCTGCGGGCATGCGCACAGCTAGCCACAACTTTAAGTGCAGAACTCTGAGCCAAGAAACAAACATGTCCTGGTGCCCAAGCCAGCTGGCTAACAAGTATTCCCTGATTCTTAGCCAGGGAGTGTCTTAGAGGGGCCAAATGTATGTGATCAGTCCAATCGGGCAAACATTATAAATTGCCTGTAGGCCCCCTAAGGAGTAACTGATGTGTACCATTATTTTATGTATTTATTTATTTATTACAGGTACTTATATAGCGCCATCAATTTATGCTGCGCTGCTTTATATATATATATTGTACATTCACATTAGTCTCTAACCCTCAAGGGGTGTACAATCTAAGGTCCCTAACTTACATTCATACATACACATACTGGGGCCAATTTAGACAGGATCCAATTGACCTACCAGCATGTCTTTGGAGTGTGGGAGGAAACCAGATTACCCAGAAGAAACCCACAAAGGCACAAAATGCAAACTCCAGGCTGGTGGTGCTGTGGTTGGGATTCAAATGACCCTAGTGCCTGCCAGGCAGAAGTGCTAACCATTTAGCCACTATACTGCCCAATTATGAAATTGTAAGCATGGAAATCACACTGGCATCGCTATCTCCTCTACGCTTTACACAACAAAGTTACTGCACACCACGACCTGCATTTTACATCTCATGCATTCCTACATCTCATTGGTAAAAAAACAGGCTACGGTATGGAACCTGCATTATGTTTCTCTGTACCTAACGCTGCAAAGAAAACTCCCTGATTGGATGAGAAAACAGGTTATGTGACCAGGCTCCTCTGATTTTTATTTTTTTGCGTTCATATAATTAGCACTAGGCACAATTGTGAAGCATACCACTGTGCCCAATGAATGTGTGCTTTTATGTTTTTTGTAAGTAGCGGCTATACTACTCCATGGGGCCCTATGTGTTATCTTTTAATTAATTTAATGTTAATAATACAAGTAGGAGGTTCAATTTGATGAACATCAGTTTTTTTTCAACCTCTTAGACTAAGTAACTATGTAAAAGAACTGATTTCCAAATAGATCCATTATGCTGGAAATTGTTTGATTCTTCAGACATTGCAGGTGTCTGGTGATTATACAAAACAGAAGAAGCAGTCATTTCTATTCGTATTTTATGGAAAAACAACAACTTTCGTCTGTTGCAGGAGTTCTGTGTTCATGTGTCAGATTTAACAGATAGCAGATCTACCTTTGTATGGCCAACCTACTGTATATCGCATTTATTAATCAACTATTGGGAAATCTGGACAGTGCTTTTTCACCTACAGCTAATATCTTCATCCAAATATATGAAGACAGACCTAGCCCATATTTTATAGTATTCCAGTGTAAAGAAGCAGCCAGCGTGAAATGAGACAGAATGATGTAGTAAATGAACCTAGAGTATACCTCACTATGTTTTTCTTCTTTTAAGTTTAAGATCAATAAACGGCACCAACTGTTTGTTTCATTCCTTCCCAGACATTGTCTAACATGCTGAAATGATGCTGCGGCTCAGCATATTTTTCATGCCTCCAAACAATGTGCATAAATATGTATATACAAATATATTGTCGCATATTTACCTGCAACGCGTTTCGCCTGCAACTCATTTTACAATAGTACAGCGACAGTGATGGCATCTCACAAAGTAAAAAGGGGTTTTCTGGAGTCAGTTTTACAGTGCATTAGCATCTCTGATGAACAGCTGTGTATGCAGTACATATCTTTACAGATGTAAATTTCTATACGTGTTTCATGTACACCTTTGCAGTTGGCAGTCTTTGTAATTTTTTATTTCAGGCACAAACTGCCAGGCATGCTCTTTTTTTTTTTTTTTTGGTCATCACGTGTCTGATTTGTCTCTAATGTAGCCTAATAACAATTTTAGCATTCAGATGAAGCGATTTCAGTCTGTGACTGCCTTTTCTATTAGATTTGATTTTGAGAAGCCCCAGTGGGTGCCTCGAAGGCAGACATCTATCTGTGAGGCTGCAGCCGATTCAATAGAAGCCTGAGCTAACCTTGACCTTTCACTAGACCCTGCTCCATCTGGTGCCAGGCTGTTTTTTTTTTTTTTTTCCTCCTTACTCCTTCTTGCTTCGTACATTGATCACGGGCAGAATGAAGCCTCTTATTTCCTCCAAGGGCTAGGGAGACTAGAAAGGACAGCACATTTCAATATATGGAAATGATAAAGCCTCTTATGCAATCATAAATCTACATACAGCCCTGTGATTTGATATTTCGCTCACCTCCATCTATTTCTCCGTCTATGCCTAAGCCTAGACACACATCGCAAGACACAACTGGGCTCACATTATTCACAAGGAAATGGGGGAAACAGCAGTATTTACTGAGCGCATATGTATAATGCTTTGGTAATATAATTCGTACAAGCTATTTTTTTTTTCTCTCTCTTCTACGTTTACGGCAAGCTGGAAAAAAGCAAGCGCCGGTTATCAATCTCGGGGAAACTTGATCAAACGGATGCAGGCTATAAGATGAATACCATTTTTAAGGCTCCGCACTGTCACCAATGTATATAATGAGATATTAAATAAGGAAAAGGAGCTACGTAAGGAGTGCGCGGAGATGTGCTTCATTAGTCGCCTTTCCCAGATTATAAAGTAAAAATGGAATGGGGAGCTTTTGCCCTACAATACCTATGACATTGATTGCCTGCTCATATCTCTAATATGTTTTTGTCTTGATCAAAGCCAGAGATGCAGAATAGCACGGAGGGGGGGGGGGGAGTTAGATGAGTCACATGGGCAGACCATGGGCAGCAGCAGCAGCTCAAAGGAAATTGACTGACTGGCCGCTTGGGCGCATTTCAATATATGGAAATGACCAGGGGCTTCTGCAATAAATCAACAGCCAGCACTGTCATTTTCTCAGTTTTGCCACATTTTCCGATCCCGTTCCCTTCTCTTCTCTCTGCAAGCTTTATGGGAAGCAGTCTTTTCTTCTGTAGCTGCCGTTAATTGGAGCTCGCTGTCAGGGATTTCCAACATATGCAGTATAGTTGTAGGGTTGATTTTTTTTTTTTTTTGCTTTGTTTGATGTCTGCATTGCATACATTGTGCCGCATCTGACACATGCTTTCGTACGCTCAGGATGCAATGATAGAAAAGAGCAGCTTTTTATTTAAAGGGTCGATCCTTCCTAAAGTGAAATTTCCCTTTTTTTGATAGAAGCTGAAAAGTTAAAGGGAACCTCATGTAAGAGAAACATAGGGTTGATTTACGGAGGGATTTAGCAAACGTTCATTTTGCAAGGTCAGCGTTCATTGTGCAAAGCAAAGGTTTACCTAGCTTGGTAAATAGGGTGAAGCTGTGTTCAGAGTACCCATGCAGTCATGTGAAACCAAAAATCCTGTTTTGGTTTTCTTTTTGTTTATTTTAATATTTGCATTTCTAATGTCTGGGTTTTCAAAGCAAACATACTTCACACAGCTTTTGTTTATGTTTATTTTAAAATCATTTTAAAACTTGCCTTACACTGATCGATATTTGGTGAGTTCAGTGGGACCTGGCCGAGCTTCAGCCCTGGTTCACACTGATGCGGTGCGGAATTCGCAGCGGTTTCAATGCAAATTCCGCACCGCATCACAATCGCACCCCGTTCATACGAACCGATGGGGGTGTGTATGTTAACAACACCCCGACATTGGTCCGCAAAGCGCGGTGCAATGTGCAGAATCTGATCGCATAGCTGTGAATACCTATGCGATCCGATTCTAGTGCAGACCAAAAAAGGGTCCTGCATGATTTTGGTGCAGCCATACAAAATGTATGGCTCTAATCGCACCGCATACAAATTGCATGTGATTTGCACAGGAATGCGGTGCAGTTCCTGTGCGAATCACATGGGATTTACCGCACTGCATATGTGTGAACCTAGGCTGAATCAGAGAATGGCCATCGCAAACCCTAAACAAAAGTCATTCATTTAATCAACTTCTGTTGAAGGGAATTTCTGGAAATTTTTTTTTGATTGTCAACTGCCTGCAGCTGCTGATCAGTGTATTCTGACAGCTGCAGGTCCTACTGTTATCTTTATTTCAGGTACTTATATAGTGCTGTCAATTTACGCAGTGCTTAACACATATATATTGTGCATTCACATCAGTCCCTAACCCTCAAGGGGTGTACAATCTACTGTCCCTAACTTACATTCATACATACACATACTAGGGCCAATTTAGACAGGAGGCATTTAACCTACCAGCATGTCTTAGGAGTGTGGGAGGAAACCAGAGTACCCAAAGGAAACCCACACAGGCACAGGAAGAACATGCAAACTCTAGGCAGGTGGTGCCGTGGTTGGGATTTGAACCAATGACCCTAGTACTGCCATTAAGAAGTGCTAACCATTTAGTCACTGTGCTGCCCACTGTTAAAATACAATTTCCTGGTGGGGGGGGGGGGGGTCGCCATCCACCTTGTCTGTGTGGGTGAAGGAAACTGTTAGTTTAAAAAAAAAAGAAGAGTAAAGGTGTATGGGTAGCTTTAGGGCTCATGCACACTTTGAGCTTTTTTTTTCTCTGCCTCGAAATGCCCCTCCATGTTAGCCTATGTGTCAATACACACTACAGGCATTTAAAGGACTTTAGTGGCAGAGGTTAGAAAAACACCTTTCAGAAGAAATCACATTCAGAAGGATCCTTTGAGCATAATATACACCAACAAGCACCTAAACGCGCGTTAACGCTAGGCGTGTTTATGCACATTTGCGCTTTTCTGCGTTAATACATTCAAATAGCCAGCACAAATTAACATTCTGGCCAGTAGAATGCATTAACACCAGACGTGTAAATGAGCGTGAACGTGCATGCAAAAATACAGATTTCACGTCGTTTTACTGCTGCTAAACCCATGTAGGAGAAAAGGCGTCATAGAGAATACAGTGTGCATGCGGCCTTACACCCCGGTCACATCAAAGCCGATTTTGAAATTGTGCGAATTACAGTGACATGCAAATCACACAAAAGTAGTGCATGCACTAGTTTAGAAATCAGTGCTGCTCCGACCAAGTCGGAACCACACCGATATGACCGCTCTAATAGCGGACAATAGGGTGCAACTTGGCATATGATTTGCAAGTCGTCTGGCATGCAAATCGCATGCCAAATCGCACCCGATGTGACCTTAGACCACAAATGTCTCCAATTAAGGGGAATTCCAGCTTGTACCAGTAATTTCAAACAATATAAAGGAGGTAACTACTACTTCACAAATATCATGTTGCTAGGGTTCTACACATCCTAAACCTGGCTGACTTAAGTATCCTAAAAACTGAATTATACTTTTTGTGACACTGTCAGGCAAGTAACAAACCATATACCTATTAAGAAGAAACAGGATACTCACCTCTAGGGGCTCATTTACACTGGCGGCAAAGACAGGCATTCCTGAAAATCGATTCTAGAGGCGGTAGTGATTGCCTGTTTTAACCCCCCCCAAAAGCACTACCATGCCACAAGCAGACACTTTTCTGCGTGGTTGCAGGGCAGTGCATTTCAGCCCCAGTCACTTAGAAGGGTTACATTCGGCAGATAATTCCTGACACGCCCGCATTCCAAAGCATCACAGCAGCAGCATGTGTACACCACTGCCTTTGTAGATAAAGGGGGAGCAGTTATGGGGCTCGAACGTGTGCTTTTAAAGGCCCCCCCGACCACTAGTATAAATGAACCCCTATGCTGCTGAAGCCCACTCCATTGCTGCAAAACCAACACAGTAGAGATGTGGTGGTCAGCAAGAACTGGTGAGACCTGTGGAGGATAAAGGTGGTTGACACTCCAGGAAGTGTCGGTTTCCCTGAAGACTTTGAGGATGGTTGTTTAGCAACAGATCAGCGTTCTGCAGCACAGGCTGCAGGAGACAGAACTATCCTGTTTCTTCAAACCAGGAATATAGTTTGCTTAGGGTTTTCATACCCTGTAGCAAACTTCTTATGACAGTCTTTATACTTGTTCCAAAGAACACTTGAAGCTCAGGTGTCAGATCTACTTCTTCACACACTTATACAGTCATGGCCGAAATTGTTGGCACCCTTGATATTTTTCCTGAAAATCAAGTATTTCACACAAAAAAGGTATTGCATTAACACATGTTTTGCTATACACATGTTTATTCCCTTTGTATGTATTGGAACAAATATAAAACAGAGGCAGAAAAGCAAATATGACATAATGTCACACAAAACCCCAAAAATGGGCTGGACAAAAGTATTGGCACCCTTAACTTAATATTTGGTTGCACACCCTTTGGAAAACATAACTGAAATCAGTCGCTTCCTATAACCATCAATAAGCTTCTGACACCTCTCACCCGGAATTTTGGACCACTCTTCCTTTGCAAACAGCTCCAGGTCTCTCTTATTGGAAGGACACCTTTTCCCAACAGCAATTTTAAGATCTCTCCACAGGTGTTCAATGGGATTTAGATCTGGGCTCATTGCTGGCCACTTCAGAACTCTCCAGCGCTTCTTTGCCATCCATTTCTGAGTGCTTTTTGACGTATGTTTGGGGTCATTGTCCTGCTGGAAGACCCAGGATCTTGGACGCAAACCCAGCTTTCTGACACTGGGCCCTACAGTGCGACCCAAAATCCTTTGGTAATCCTCAGATTTCATGATGCCTTGCACACAGTCAAGGCACCCAGTGCCAGAGGCAGCAAAACAACCCCAAAACATCATTGAACCTCCACCATATTTTACCGTAGGTACTGTGTTTTGTTCTTTGTAGGCCTCATTCCGTTTTCGGTAAACAGTAGAATGATGTGCTTTACCGAAAAGCTCTATCTTGGTCTCATCTGTCCACAAGACGTTTTCCCAGAAGGCTTTTGGCTTACTCAAGTACATTTTGGCAAACTGTAGTCTTGCTTTTTTATGTCTCTGTGTCAGCAGTGGGGTCCTCCTGGGTCTCCTGCCATAGCGTTTCATTTCATTTAAATGTCGACGGATAGTTCGCGCTGACACTGATGCTCCCTGAGCCTGCAGGACAGCTTGAATGTCTTTGGAACATGTTTGGGGCTGCTTATCCACCATCCGGACTATTCTGCGTTGCAATCTTTCATCAATTTTCCTAATCCGTCCACGACCAGGGAGATTAGCTACAGTGCCATGGGTTGCAAACTTCTTGATAATGTTGCGCACTGTGGACAAAGGCAAATCTAGTTCTCTGGAGATGGACTTGTAACCTTGAGATTGTTGATATTTTGCCACAATTTTGGTTCTCAGGTCCTCAGACAGTTCTCGTCTCCTCTTTCTGTTGTCCATGCTTAGTGTGGCACAGACAGACACACAATGCAAAGGTTAAGTGAACGTCTCTCCTTTTTATCTGCTTTCAGGTGTGATTTCTATATTGCCCACACCTGTTACTTGCCCCAGGTGAGTTTACAGGAGCATCACATGCTTGTAACATTCTTATTTATCCGCAGTTGTGAAAGGGTGCCAATACTTTTGTCCAGCCCATTTTTGGAGGTTTGTGTGACATTATGTCGAATTTGCTTTCTTTCCTCCCTTTTTTTGTTTTGTCCCAATACACACAAAGGGAATAAACATGTGTATAGCAAAACATGTGTTAATGCAATACGTTTCGTGAGAAATACATGATTTCCTGGAGAAATATCAAGGGTGCCAACAATTTCGGCCATGACTGTATTTCTTTGCAATGCATTACAGCTTGCCTCCTATTATACGTTACCCAGCATTGCATTAACCACTTGCCCTCCAGAGGATTTACCCCCCTTCCTGACCAGGCCATTTTTTCCGTTATGGCGCTGCGTTACTTTAACTGACAACTGCGCTGTCATGCAACGCTGCACCCAAATTAAACTTACATCCTTTTTTTCCCACGAATTGCGCTTTCTTTTGGTGGTATTTGATCACCTGTGTGTTTTTTTTTTTTGCGCTATAAACGAAAAAAAAACCTGTTAATTTTGAGAAAAAAAACAATATTTTTGACTTTTTCAACATGTCCAGTTAAAAAATTAAAAAAATCAAATTTCATCATAAATTTAGGCCAAAATTTATTCTGCTACATGTCTGCTAAAAAAAATCCCAATATGTGTAAATTAATTGGTTTACGTGAAAGTTATAGCATTCACAAATGGAGGTATATATACTGGGATTTTTTATTTTCACTAGTAATGGCGGTGATCAGCGACTTATAGCAGGACTGCGGCGGGCATTTTGACACTGGGGGGAACTGACTTGGTGTCACTGAAAACCCCAGTGACACCAATACAGTGATCAGTGCTAAAAAAAAAAGTACTGACACTGTACTAATGGCAATGGGCAGGAATGCGTTGACATGAGGGGCGATCAAAGGGTTACCTGTGTGCTGTTTTACTTGTGTCTGTGTGCTTCACTGTAAGCACACTGATTGGATGGCTGTGCTGTGCACAGTCATCCAAAGCAGTATGCATGAGCTGACAGGGAGGAGAACTGTTTTTTTACAAACAGTTCACCTCCCCGTCGGAGATACTCGTCAATCACCAGGCACCGGCGAGTAGTCACCAGCGGGGACCCGTTGATTGTTAGCCGCGACCACGAATGGCAGCGCGGGTAGAGCGCCCATGCGCCCCCTACCCGGAAATGCGAAATCACGTATATATACGTGATTTTGCGTACCTGTGCAGCCCTGTAGCAGTATATCTGCTATAGGATGGTCGGGAAGCGGATTTAAACAAAAACTTTTATTTAGCTTTGGATAGAGTTAAGGAAGAAATAGGACCTCTGCCAGTTTATTGTTTGCTGTCTGATTACCATTTGGGAAATTTCCCTTCAATTCCTGTCCCAGAGACACAACAGAAGTTGTAGGAAGATTCCCAAAGCCAGGTAAATTCCTCTCTAGGACAGTTGTTCCTGGAACAAGTGTCTCCATTAGAATTTTTCCCTCCCACCTCTTATTGTGGGGACGGCTCTAAAATGTTGGATTTCCCCTCACTTTCTTTCTCAGTGACAATGGTCATCAGTTCAAATTGAAGTTTGAATCTCACCAATGAGAACACAGACAGTAAAAATGAAAAAAAATAAAATAAAATAAAAGACACTTTAACCCTTTTACCGCCACCTCTATATTTCAAAGGTCATTGGCAGCACGGGGGGGGGGGCAGGTTTCTGATATAAGCGATCAGGCGGCTGTACAGCCACCTGATCACTTCCTGTGCCCCCCGGAGGGGAAGGGAGGGAGGCCAGTGAAAATATCTTTGCTGATCTCCCCTAGTTGAAAACAAACCAGAAGTGACATGTATAATGTCACTTCCAGTTTCCCTTGTCACTTTCCCTGGAAAGAAGCTAATGGAGTCTTAAAGATTTCTCATTAAAGAGAACCTGCCACAAACAGTTTATAAATCTTTAGTAAAAAAAGTGTCAAAAAATAAAGTTACACCCAAGTACTTAGAAACCTCCTTAAAATGGGTCCACCTGTCCCCATGTACATGCACTCATAAACGTAAATACACCTATTGGGAGTGCCTATGTACAAAAACATCACTTGCACTACACATGCTACATATCACTGTACACACCAACAATGCTAGGGCCAATATTCTCTGTTAAAGCTATTGTAAACTTTTTTTTTACTTTAAATAATAAACAAGATATATTTACCTGCCTGTGCAGCCCCGATCCTCCTCTTCTCAGGTCACTCGTTGAAGCTCCTGGCTCCTCACTCCTGTCGAGTGCCCCGTTGGCAAGTCACCAGCTATGGGGGCACTTGTCCAGACTCTCTCCTGAGCTGGCTCTGTGTGTCCACTGACCACGTCCCCCTCTACCTGAGCCAATGAGGAGGGAGAGAGCCCCGAGAGTGTCGCTGCTCTAGGGCACATTGGTGATTCAAGATCCAGCCCAGTTAAGTGTTTTGGGGGGCTGTGGGCAGGGGTGGAGTTGAGCATTGAAGATTTCTTAACTTAATGCAAATAATGCATTAAGGTGCAAAAAACTTTCAGCCTTTTCAACCACTTTAAGTCTAAAGTAATGATCTGTAAGGGCTTTTAAAGCATCACATATGGAAAATACAGGTATAGCAACCTCCTAGTTAGCTGGACTCCAATTGTTAGCTAGGGCTGAGTAGCAGCCTAGGAGCAATAGCTAGTAGGGGTCAATTTGTGGTCAGGGCTGGGAGGCTCTGCAGACCAGCCCTCTGGATTTTCCCCCTGCTGTAGAACTTTTGAGGAAGTCTAGAAGCAGTGGGTGGATCTGAGCAGTGGCTGATCTGCACTTTTAAGGGAGCCTGGCCAATCTGGAACAGGAAGCTTGGCAAGGGGCCAGGCCAACTCTTAAAAGTGATTGAGCCTGCTCAGCAGCAGGAGAGTTTGGGTGGAAGACGAGGAAGAGGATGTGAGGCTGGAGGCAGGAGCCTATGAGAGGGCCCAGATGGAGAGGGGTTCACCTTGGAAGGAGGAAAACTCAGGACATCACTGGCCCACTGACAGAGGACCATCTGTGAGGCAGGGGAGGAGCGGCCCAGCTAGAAGGCCTGGTAGCAGTCACTGGCCCACCAGCAGCACAGGAGAAGGATTGAGTGAGTTGACCTGCAACCCCCCGAGCCAGATAGGGGAGGGAGCACTCTGGTGAGAAACCAGATTAACTGCTGCCCGAGACTGTCCTATTGCTTAAGAGTGACAGACACTGGAACCCCTGCTCAGGGATTCCTCCAGACAGACAGACAGAGGAGAGTCTTGGGTCTGGGGTGGTATACAGGGAAAGGCTGGTTAGTTCTCCAGAAGAGGATATTTTGCTGTAGAGACTTGTAAACAGATTCAGGAAGTTTGTCTTCAGTTCCATTGGGCATCCTGTACACCCCTTACCCTATCCAAATTTTATTAACTCCTAATAAAACATCAAAACAAGCTCAGGGACTGGTCATTGTCTCCTGGCTGCAAGTCTGAATGGAAAATGCGTGTTGCCTGGCTGTGCAGGACTATAGGGGGACCCAAATCTCTTGCAACGTCTAGGGGGGTAGTACTACACAAGTACTGAAGATCATCCTCATTGTGTGCTCGCAAGCAGTTTTAAAGCTTGACATGGTGGGGATGTATTTATTCAACACAACCTCATCTTTTGCATAATATATTGCTTTTGCTTACCTCAAAACGAACTTTAGTGCATTTTTACTAAAAATTTGCACTTGATTATCTGTTGCACAAATGTCATGTGACATAGAAGTTAGAACTACCAAGCCTGCTTTCAGAAAATAAAAAATGTTTGGGGGTCTTAACTAATCTTCAGGCCTAAAATGATTGTTTAAACGTGGCCTAAAATGATTGTAAAAACCTTGGAAAAACGGCTCTGGCAGTGAAATTGTAAAGGCAGTTCATTCATTTAGAATAAGCTGCCAACACCTGGCAATGGTGACAAAACAGCATTTTGTCTATGCAGTGCACCACATCGCACAGTCTGTAGCACAGGTGTGTTGCTGCAGACTGTGCGATGTCGTAGGTTTGGGCACCATAATAAAAATGAATGACCCCATAACTCCACACAAATTGCCATGAATTTAAATGCGTTGTCACCACAATGCACAGATGTGAAACCAGCATGTATAGATTTTCTTTTGCAAATTTTCAGTTTAAGAATGTTCAACTTTCTAATACTTAGTGGGGTCAAATCGATGTTAGTTTTTTATCACTATGACAAGAAATTTCGAAGGAGCATGATGAATTTTTTTTCTTGAATTAATACATTTACAACCAGTGTATGCTGTTTTCATTTGTGAGTTACCGTATTGTACGCTCCATAAGACGCACCTGACCATAAGACGCACCTAGATTTTAGCGGAGGAAAACAAGAAAAAAAAATTCTGAACCAATGGACTGCAGACATAGTACAGGAGATAACCAGAGACTGCAGACAGTACAGGAAATGACCAGAGACTGCAGACACAGTACAGGAGATGACACAGTACAGGAGATGACCAGAGACTGCGGACATAGTACAGCAGATGACCAGAGACTGCGGACACAGTAAAGGGAATGAACAGAGACTGCAGACACAGTACAGGAGATGACCAGAGACTGCAGACATAGTACAGGGGATGACCAGAGACTATGGACATACTACAGATGACCAGAGACTGCAAACATACTACAGGAGATGACCAGAGACTGCGGACATAGTACAGGAGATGACCAGAGACTGCAGACATAGTGCAGGAGATGACCAGAGACTGCAGACATACTACAGGAGATGACCAGAGACTGCAGACATACTACAGGAGATGAGCTGAGACTGCGGACATAGTACAGGAGATTACCAGAGACTGCGGACATAGTGCAGGAGATGACCAGAGACTGCGGACATACTACAGGAGATGACCAGAGACTGCGGACATAGTACAGGAGATGACCAGAGACTGCGGACATAGTACAGGAGATGACCAGAGACTGCGGACATAGTACAGGAGATGACCAGAGACTACGAACATAGTACAGGAGATGACCAGAGACTGCGGACATAGTACAGGAGATGACCAGAGACTGCAGACATAGTACAGGAGATGACCAAAGGCTGCGGACATAGTACAGGAGATAACCAGAGATTGCAGACCTTTGGGGGAGGGGAGGTACCCAAATTTGACAGGTACCCACTCCTACTTCCGCGGAGTTGTCCTCCCCCCCTCCCTCCCCGTAGTCTTGTGAGACACGTGAAAGGTCCCACAAGACTACGGGGCCATTCACAAAGCGCACGCTTTTTGCACATGTGCAGTGGGCACCGGGCCATGAAGCCGCAAGTTGTCATAGCCAGGTGCCCACATTGAAGATTCTGGAGCCAGGGAGAGAAGATAGTCGATGGAAGCAGGACACCTCTGGACCAAGGAACAGGTAGGACAGAGGAGCGGGTTCTTCTGCACAGTAGAGCCGAGCGACCGTCCCGGTATTCAAACACAGCGGTGGCAACGACAAGAATACCGGGCCGGCTGCTCCATATTCGTTCCATAAGACGCACAGACATTTTCCACCGTTTTTTGGGGGGAAAGAGTGCATCTTATGGAACGAAAAATACGGTACTTTCATTTTAAAGTCAAATGTTAAAAGCAAGTCATATTTTTGTACATTGTCCATTCATTGAACATGCAAAGAATTTTCATACAAATATTTACTAGTGTATGGCATTCATAAGAAGGCAAAGGACAAATACAGTATACTGGTAAAGCAGAAATGACTTTTACCTTCAAAGATAAATGATAGATCTGCCAGTTCTTAAAGCTCACCTCCAGAGAGATATAAAAAACAAAAATGTATGCAACTCTGTAATGGTATTAAACCTAAAAGCAAACATTTATTATATTGCAGTTACCAATGCTTAGATTTAATTCATTTTTTTAGGCTTTTTTCTATTTTCATCTGGTCATCCAGCCAGTAAGTCTGTTGTTTTTCAAAAGCTCAAGATCTCCAGCAGAATGTATCAGTTTACATGGATGAGGCAAACCATTTACCACTGGCAGGGGTAGTTAAAATGATCAGCTTTAATTTATTTATTCAAAACCTTTATCCCAAAAGGAAACTAAATCTGTTTGCTATAACTGATTATAAAGTGTGAGCTGGAGTTTGGCTTCAATTAGTTGGTGTATTTAAATCTGCTAATACATTTATCATTCCTTTCCCCCCAGACTGACAATGCTGCAGATTGCAGTGCCTCCTATGCTCCCTCATCTAAAGTGGGGGCACTCTAATACTGAAGCAGTGTTGCTGGCCAGATCACCAGGTGAAAACAGAGGGAAAAGCCAATAAAAAGAAAACTGATGCAGCCACCACATCTAAAGATTGGTGTGCTGCAATGTATTTTATTTTTGGCTTGGGGTTTATTATTGCTTTAATACATCAATACATTTATTTTATCAATAAATTTGCAACTTGGTAACACCAGGAAGAAGGGACATTTGCAGCATGGGGACCAGAGGGGCTGCCGGGTGCTTGATGGTGTATACAGTGCCCGACTGACGTTCCCGGGAACGTCCAGAGCTGTGAAGGTGAGTGCCTTACTTTCTGTCGCCAGGGGTGGGTGTTAGTGGAAGGCTCTCTCGGGTGGGGAAGGGGTGTTATTGGTCACTGTCAGGCTCTCTCCATGGGGGGGGGTCTAGTGTTGGTCGGTGTTAGGCTCTCTCTGCCAGGGAGAGGGGGCGTCCAATTTTCCAAAACCTAAATACACCACTGGACAGAGGCATGAGCTCATCCATGTGCTGCTTCTCCTTTTACTGTTCTGTCACAGCTTGGAGGATGGGAAGGAGACCTGTAAGCGAAAGTGAATCTGCAGCATAGAAAGATCAGGTCTTTTCCCCTGCCATGCAGGACTGTGTTGTGTGGCAGAGCTGTTTAACTCTCAGGGCTGGATGGACAGAAGCTTTTAGGCAGGTGAAACAGCTCTCACGTCTGTGTATTTCGCTGTCTGAATGGAGTTCAACTTTCAGGATCCAGAGGGAATTTTGGCATGCTGGAAGACCTAAACGACTGATAACAGTTCATTTCTCTATACATGCAAACATAGTTATAAGCAACTGTAGCTCATACACTGTCACCGTCAACAAACAATGACAGATCAGGCTGTGTGTGTCGGCCTTACGCTTTCAGATCTGCATACAAACTGTACACTACATGCCGGGAAAGGTATTGCGGGGCTGGCTTCCATGTATAAAGCTTAATTAGTTTGTCCAGCTCACTCCATGCCACGTTGCTTCTTCACTTTAGATCATTACCATAAGGCAATTGCATTCGGAGAAAAAATCTACTTGGGTAACCTTTGTAGTGTCTTGTCAGTTTGAATGGAAGGAAAAGCAAGATTCCTAGAAGAGGGCTGCTATTTAATTTAAGCTTTTTGATCTTTCAACTTGGTTTTCATTTTTTTCCAGCAAGGCAGCAACATGGTATTTCCCAGTGGCTGTGTGAACAAAAGGCATATACAAGGTCGACAGTCGTCACCCTATAAAACTCTGAACCTAATTAATTGTATTCAAACTGGGCCTGTTTATGCTGTATGACAGCCTTAGGACATTAACTGTTTGTGCTCTGTCCTCCACTTATACAAAACTGTGATATGTAATAAAATCAGTGGTGTAGCTATAAACCTATAGGCCTCATTACAAATTCTGGACCCGTCCCCCACCCTGTCCCTGTTAATGAGCACCCAAGATAATACATAGAAAAAAAACCTGTCATGGCAGAAACATAGAGGTGGCCATTGCTGAGTTCTCTTCGAAATGTTGGTTTTCTGGCTGACCCTCTTGCTTCAATGGTTTGAACTATTGACCCAGAACAAGTATGCAGATAAGAACTTTACCTTTACTAAAATGATTCCACCCTCCCCTAACCCTGTGCTGATGTATGAAAAATTCCAGCAGCAGCGAGGGGTTTTCCATACACTGCTGGCTGCTACAACTCTCAGGAATGTGTGTAAATCTGACAAACCGACTGTTGGCTGTCAGATGGAAGTGATAAAGCCACCAGATTGCTCCCACACACCCCAGAAACACTTCCCCTGCCCCCACGCACGTGCCCCCAACATGTTTCCCAAGCTCCTCACTCCCAGTGATGGACCAGAAACTGGCATGGCGGGTGCCACCAGGTAGAGGTTTAATGATCTCTCCTTCCGACTAAGAACCTGGGCGTGGCGTATAAACATCACTTCTGGTTTCTGGTGTCGCTTTCGCCAGTTTGATCAGGGAAGAAGCTAATGAAGTACGATCTGAACTCCATTAGCTTTATTGGAAGGCAAGTAAGGTATCCGGGGTCTTTAAGACCCTTTGGGGTTGATTTACTAAAACTGGAGAGGGCAAAACATGGTGCAGCCGTGCATGGTAGCCAATCAGCTTCTAAGTTCAGCTTTTACTCTCTCCAGTTTTAGTAAATCTACCCCTTTATGTTTCACTAAAGACAGCCAAAAAAATCACACAGGGGACTTTTTAATTTCCTATGTGATGAAAAAATAAAGTTTTGGAAAAAAAAGTGTCAACAATTAAAGTTACACCCTAGCACTTTACCCCCCAACCACTCAAAAGATTGTGAGTCCCGCCTCACCCTCACATACGCACACATAGAAATTTCAACACACACGCCAGGGACGCCTATAAATGGGAATGTCAATTGCACTATAAAAGCTAAATGGATGACCTTTAGGGGCTTGTAAAGCATTGCCTTCGCTTTTCAGGGTGCACACAATTTTTGACATGGTTTGACATGTTGGGTATCTAAGATTGTGTGACATAAAAATCTGGAATTACCACTATTTTATTCTGTAGGGTTTCTGTTTTCAGAAAATATATAATGTTTTAAGTCATCTTCAGCACTAAAATGATTTTTTTTAACATTTGTGCAAAAAACACAAAAAAAGCAGCAAAAGGGTTAAACTTTTTAAGAAACTTCAGCTGAGCTGCTTACCGGTATTACCTCAGCATGGAAGCCACGTGCTCCTCTTGCAGTTTACCTCAACTGGGCAGTAATGTCCTTCAGTGCTCAGGGTGGGGCTAATCTGGAATTTTAGAAGGAGAGGTCATTCAACATGAGGGGGTGTGACACTCACCTAGGCAGGGGACAGGCAAGCATAAACTGTGCTCCACAAAAAAAGGAATCCCCTCTCCGCAAAAGAAAATTGTTGCAATTTTTCTCAAAGGGGAAGGAAGGGTAAGATAAAAGGAATAAGTAAAATTGACTGAAGGTCCACTTTAAATAAAATATGATTTCTAATTGGTTACCCTTGCTTTAAAGCACATTATTAATCCCTTCCTACTTAAAATAAGTAGATTCATGTTTATCAGCACAATGCCCCAAGCTGAAGGAACTTTGACCAACTTTCTATTTTAACTGCTAGGACTATGCGGTGCCGTTTGCTCCTAGGCATAGACCCTGCTCTCACCTACAGCTCCCAGTCTCCACCAACAATTGGGAAGCAATCAGCATGATCATGTGATCACCATGTCAGCCATTTGTCAGCCTTTAAAATGGACCTTCCATAAAAAATTTCTGCATTGTTGCCATTCGAAGAAAGCTAGCTTGGAAGAAAAAAACCTTAAAAATAAAGTTACATTAAACATTAAAACATAGTCACCACGGTCTTGACATCCAATGATACTAAGAGAAGTGGGTGACATCATTGTTCCTTAATACTGCCTCCAGGGATGGCTGGGCGCTTGAAATTCCACGAGAATGCACCAAATGAAGTTCATTCTAGCGTTATTTCTAGTGCCCAGGAGGACTCCCATTTGCATCAAAGGTCTGTTTTTATAATAATAACCTATTATTTATTTATTAAAACACTGTAGGAAATAAAAGCTTTATTTGTACTTAAAAAATCTTTAAGTAGGTAAATTAGTCATGGCATTATTGTCACATTATCTGACGCATATTAATACTGATAACTTTGGCATTGAATTCTAAGCCTCCAAGTCCTCTAGGGGATGAGGTTTAAAGACCCAAATGGATGAGGTCCAATATTTTGATGTGTATATAAATATATACTGTATATACTGTAGCAATATGTTATATGCTGTGTATGGCCTCTAGGGGTCTCACTACTTAGATACTGGTACAACTGTGTTTTTGCCTCTCTTTGGTTGTAGTTCTAGGGCAGACACATGTATAATGGCAGCTAGAAGCACCTAATAAAATGTCTCCTGTTAACTACAGTGTGTGAGCATCTGAGCAGGATCGACTAACAGAACATATACACTCACCGGCCATTTTATTAAGTACAACTTGTACTGGGTTGGACCCCTTTTTTCCTTCAGAACTGCCTTAATTCTTCGTCGCATAGATTCAACAAGGTGTTGGAAACATTCCTCAGAGATTTTGGTCCATATTGACATGATAGCATCACGCAATTGCTGAAGATTTGTTGGCTACACATCCATGATGTGAATCTCTCATTCCACCCGATCTCAAAGGTGCTCTTTTGGATTGAGAACTGGTGACTGTGGAGGCCATTGGAGTACAGTGAACTCATTGTCATGTTCAAGAAACTGGTTTGAGATTATTTGAGCTTTGTGACCTGGTGCACTATCATGCTGGAAGTAGTCATCAGAAGATGGGTACACTGTGGTTATAAAGGGATGAACATGGTCAGCAACAAGACTCAGGTAGGCTGTGGCATTTAAATGATGCTCAATTGGTCCAAAGTGTGCCAAGAAAATATCCTCCACATCATTACACCACCACCACCAGCCTGAACTGTTGATACAAGGCAGGATGGATCCATGCTTTCATGTTGTTTACACCAAATTCTGACCCTACCATCTGAATGTCGCAGCTGAAATCGAGACTCATTGGACCAGGAAACATTTTTCCAATCTTCTACTGTCCAATTTTGATGAGTCTGTGCAAATTGTAGCCTCTATGTTCTCTTCTTAGCTGACAGGAGTGGTGCCCGGAGTGGTCTTCTGCTGCTGTAGCCCATCTGCTTCAAGGTTCGACAAGTTATGCATTCAGAGATGGTATTCTGCATACCTTGGTTGTAAGGAGTGATTATTTAAGTTTCTGTTGCCTTGCTATCATCTTGAACCAATGTGCCCATTCTCCTCTGACTTCTGACATCAACAAGGCATTTTCGTCCACACAACTGCAGCTCACTGGATATTTTCTCTTTTTTGGACCATTCTCTGTAAACCCTAGTGGGTTGGTTGGTTGGTTGGTTGGTTGGTTGGTTGGTTGTGCGTGAAAATCCCAGTAGATCAGCAGTTTTTGAAATACTCAGACCAGCCCGCCTGGCACTATCAACCATGCCATGTTCAAAGTCACTTCAGTTCCTTTTCTTCTCCATTCTAATGCTTGGTCTTAACTTCAGCAAGTCATCTTCACCACATCTAGATGCCTAAGAGCATTGAGTTGCTGCCATAGCTGATTAGCAATTTATGTTACCAAGCAATTGAACAGGTTTACCTAATAAAGTGGCTAGAGAGTGTTATATACACAGCGCTCAGTAAAAACGAGTACACCCCTTTTGAAAAGTAAAATTTGAATCAATATCTTTTGACAAAACTGAGTTTTATAGAACATTTTTTTAGCTCATTACATGAAAGTAAGGTTAATAATATAACTTAGATTACAAAATCTTCAGTTTAAAGCAAATTAGTTGATGCAAAAATGAATACACCCCACAACAAAAACTAATACATCTAGTATTTTGTATGACCTCCATGATTTGTAAGGACAGCACCAAGTTTTCTAGGCATGGAATGAATAAGTTAGTGACATAGGGTACAATTCACTTAAGCTTATCGCATGAGTTAAGTCAGTCACATGACTACATGTCGCATGCGATACTGAAAATGTCAATTCCCTATTGCTAGTATGCGGTATTTACCGAAAATGGCAAAAACACTCTGTAAATACCGCATAAAAAGACCTTAAAGTCAATTCACAAAAGGAAATAAATAATTACATGCATGCGGTAATTAAGTAGTGGTCCATGCATGCGGTATGTACTGTATCTGTCAGTACTGTCATGGGTTGTTAAGGAATGGGTGGCTGCGGAGTCCCTAACAACCTATGAGTCATCAGCTATCAGCTGGGTTCCCCACTGACAGCTGAATGTAAAAAAAATAAATTGCCGGCAATAAAAAATGAATAAAGAAATTGCGTGGGGTTCCCCCGAAAATTCATACCAGCCCCTTATCAGAGCATGCAGCCTGGCAGGTCAGGAAGGGGAGGGGATGAGCAAGCGCCCCCCCTCCTGAACCATACCAGGCCACATGCCCTCAACATGGGGGGGTGCTTTGGGGCAGGGGTGCCCCCCCCCCCAAAGCACCTTGTCCTCATGTTGATCGGGACAAGGACCTCTTCCCTACAACCCTGGGCTGTGGTTGTGGGGGTCTGCGGGCAGGGGGGCTTATCGGAATCTGGAAGCCCCCTTTAGCAAGGGGGCCCCAGATCCCAGCCCCCCCATGTGAATGAGTATGCGGTACATTGTACCGATACCCATTCACAAAACAAAAGTGTAGTGTGAAAAAAGACAGGAGACAGTCTTTGACAAGTCCTTTATTAAAAGAAGGAAAATGAAAGAATGTCCCCCCGAAGTATATCCAACATCAATCATGATGTCCACCGCCACCCGAAAAAAGAAAAAAAAAAGGCTCTGCTCCCCATGCTGGCTCCCAGCCATCTGACTGCTTCACTGGCTTGACAGTTCTTAAATATGTAAGGCGCAGGGCCACCCGGTGACATCACATATGTGACCCCGCCCCCATGTGGCATCATTGACCCAGCATGCCTGGTCGATGTCACATGGGGGTGGGGTCACACAAGTGATGTCACCAGGTGGTCCCGCCCCTTACATATTTAAGAACTGTCAAGCCAGCGGAGCAGTCAGACGGCTGGAAGCCAGCATTGGGAGCGGAGCCTTTTTTTTTTTTGGGTGGCGGCGGGCATCGTGATTGACGTTGGATCTACTTCGGGGAACATTCTTTTATTTTCCTTCTTTTAATAAAGGACTTGTCAAAGACTGTCTCCTGTCTTTTTTTACGCTACTTTTTTTTTTTTGTGAATGGGTAGCGGTACAATATATTACATACTCATTCACATAAGGGGGGGGAAGTTGGGATCTGGGGACCCCCTTGCTAAAGTGGGCTTCCAGACTCCGATAAGCCCCCCCGCCCTCAGACCCCCACAAACACAACCCAGGGTTGTGGGGAAGAGGCCCTTGTTCCGATCAAGATGGGGACAAGCTGCTTTGGGGGGGGGAAATCGGTGCTCGCTCGTGCCCCCCCCCTTTCCTGACCTACCGGGCTGCATGTTCGGATAAGGGTCTGGTATGAATTTGGGGGGGTGCCCACGCCATTTTTTTTTAAATGTGTGGGGGTTCCCCTCAAAATCCATACCAGACCCGAAGGGCTTGGTATGGATGGAGGGGAGACTCCACGTAGTTTTTTTTTTTAATTTCCGGCAATTCTTTCTTTTACATTCAGCTGTCAGTGGGGAACCCCACTGACAGCTGAAACATTAAAGCATGCTTTTCACTACTAAAATACTGCATGACTCAATAAAATAACTCATGCGGTATTTTAGTAGCGTTTTTGTGAATTCAAACGTATTTTTTTAAATGCTATGCGGTATCCTACCGCATACTTGGATGCGGTAAGATACCACTTAGTGAGTTGTGCCCATATTGTAACATCTATCTTTTTCCATTCTTCAAGAACGGCCTCTTTTAGAGCCTGGATGCTGGATGGAGAGTGATGCTCAACTTGTCTCTTCAGAATTCCCCATAGGTGTTGGATTGGGTTTAGATCAGGAGACATACTTGGCCACTGAATCACTTTCACCCTGTTCTTCTTCAGAAATGCAACAGTGGCCTTAGATGTGTGTTTTGGATTATTATGTTGGAAAAGTGCACACCGACCAAGGGCACGGAGTGATTGTAGCATCTTCTCTTTCAATATAGAGCAGTACATCTGTGAATTCATGATACCATCAATGAAATGTAGCTCCCCAACACCAGCAACAGTCATGCAGCCCCACAAAAGGTCACTGCCACCATCACCACCACCAGCATGTTTCACTGTAGGCACCATGCATCTTTCTTTGTACTCCTCACCTTTACAATGCCATGCAGTTTTGAAGCCATCAGTTCCAAAAACATTTATCTTGGTCTCATCACTCCAGAGTACAGAGGTCCAGTAGTCTTCTTCTTTTTCAGCATGGGTCCTGGCAAATTTTAGTTAGACTCTTTTGTGCATGGGCTTTAGGAGAGACTTCCTTCGTGGACGACACCCATGCATGCCATTCTTCTGCATTGTACACCATATTGTGTCACTGGGAAAACAATCACCCCAGTTTGGCTTTCTAGTTCATTAGCTAACTACAGTGAACTTGCATGGTGATTTTCTTCAATCTTTCTCATCAGAAGACACTCCTGTTGAGGCGTTAACTTCCGTGGATGGTCTGGAGTGTGAGATGCTTGCAGTTCCATCTTTATTACATTTTTGTATCACTGTTGCTACATTATTCTGACTGATAAGTAAAACTTTGCTGATCTTCTTGTAGCCTTCACCTTTTTTGCGTAAAGAAATTATTTTCTTTCTCAGGCCTTGTTAAGTAATAATCAACTGTCTGCTGGACACCTTTTTAATAAATAATTAGACTCACCTGCACTTGAATTCTTGTTAATTAGGATTTTGTTGTCTAAAATTTAGACTTTCATTGGGGTGTATTCATTTTTGAAACATTGTTCTAGAATGAATTTGTTAGGAAAAATACTTTTTTGTGTGCGTAAATTGACAAATCTTGTTTGCAACCAATGGCCCGCATTTGTGTGAGTATTTTGTAGTATAGTGGCCCATAGAAAATGTTGATTCTGAAAGGAAAGGAAAGGTTTTCTGAAAAATCTTTTGGGGTGTACTTATTTATGCTGAGCACTGTATATACAGTGGGGCAAAAAAGTATTTAGTCAGCCACCAATTGTGCAAGTTCTCCCACTTAAAAAGATGAGAGAGGCCTGTAATTGGCATCATAGGTAGACCTCAACTATGAGAGACAAAATGAGAAAAAAAATCCAGACAATCACATTGGCTGATTTGGAAAGAATTTATTTGCAAATTATGGTGGAAAATAAGTATTTGGTCAATATCAAAAGTTAATCTCAATACTTAGTTATATATCCTTTGTTGGCAATGACAGAGGTCAGACGTTTCCTGTAAGTCTTCACAAGGTTGGCACACACTGTTGCTGGTATGTTGGCCCATTCCTCCATGCAGATCTCCTCTAGAGCAGTGATGTTTTGGGGCTGTCGCTGGGCAACACGGACTTTCAACTCCCTCCAAATTTTTTCTATGGGGTTGAGATTTGGAGACTGGCTAGGCTACTCCAGGACCTTGAAATGCTTCTTACGAAGCCACTCCTTTGTTGCCCGGGCGGTATGTTTGGGATCATTGTCATGTTGGAGGACCCAGCCACATTTCACCTTCAATGCCCTTGCTGATGGAAGGAGGTTTGCACTCAAAATCTCATGATACATGGCCCCATTCATTCTGTCCTGTACATGGATCAGTCTTCCTGGTCCCTTTGCAGAGAAACAGCCCCAAAGCATGATGTTGCCACCCCCATGCTTCACAGTAGGTATGGTGTTGCAACTCAGCATTCTCTCTCCTTCAAACACGACGAGTTGTGCTTCTACCAAACAGTTCTATTTTGGTTTCATCTGACCATATGACATTCTCCCAATCCTCTTCTGGATCATCCAAATGCTCTCTAGCAAACTTCAGACGGGCCTGGACATTTACTGGCTTAAGCAGGGGGACACGTCTGGCACTGCAGGATCTGAGTCCCTGGCGTCGTAGTGTGTTACTGATGGTAGCCTTTGTTACGTTGGTCCCAGCTCTCTGCAGGTCATTCACTAGGTCCCCCCGTGTGGTCCTGGAATTTTTGCTCACCGTTCTTGTGATTATTTTGACTCCACGGGGTGAGATCTTGCGTGGAGCCCCAGATCGAAGGAGATTATCAGTGGTCTTGTATGTGTTCCATTTTCTAATTATTGCTCCCACAGCTGATTTGTTCACACCAAGCTGCTTGCCTATTGCAGATTCAGTCTTCCCAGCCTGGTGCAGGTCTACAATTTTGTTTCTGGTGTCCTTCAACAGCTCTTTGGTCTTCACCATAGTGGAGTTTGGAGTGTGACTGTTTGAGGTTGTGGACAGGTGTCTTTTATACTGTTAACAAGTTCAAACAGGTGCCATTGATACAGGTAATGAGTGCAAGACAGAGGCGCCTCTTAAAGAAGAAGGTACAGGTCTGTGAGAGCCAGAAATCTTGCTTGTTTGTAGGTGACCAAATACTTATTTTCCACCATAATTTGCAAATAAATTCTTTCCAAATCAGCCAATGTGATTGTCTGGATTTTTTTTCTTATTTTGTCTCTCATAGTTGAGGTCTACCTATGACGCCAATTACAGGCCTCTCTCATCTTTTTAAGTGGGAGAACTTGCACAATTGGTGGCTGACTAAATACTTTTTTGCCCCACTGTATACAATTGATCAGAATGTTTTTCTTTTTTTAAGACAGAAGCAATTTTTTCTTTTTCACACACAAAATATTATTTGCAATATAGTTTTTATTAGCCTTTTTTACAACTGCTACTCTCATAAATACTTTACCTAATAATCTCTAGCAAATTTTATATTCACACGACAGTTCTCCTGTCCAAGAGTTTATTTCTTAATTATTAGAACATATTTTAGGTGGTTTATGTTAGCTGACATATTCTCCAGACTTTCCACAGCCCTAATCACAAAACAGTTCCTAGTTATTTGCACAAATAATCATTTTCATTTGATAGGTCACTTGGAGGCATCATGTAAAGTGAGATGGTTAAATTTATATTTGTTTAAAGAGTACAAAGGCAAAGATATGAATGGTAAATCTATGTTATTTTAATGAGGTTTAAATGCATTCAGAAAGCAGTAGAAATCATAATGTTCACAGTCACATCAGCCTATACAATAGTAGACAGATTAACAATATATGGGTCAATGTCACAAACCAGAATCGGTGTTAATAGGCAGATTTAGAAGGGCAAACCTTCACAATAGCCTTGATATCTGGCAACTGATCTATGCAAATGTTTTAAATCAACACTAAAAAAAAAATAAACTAAAGCAGGAACAATGTAATACTAATGATATAGATGCTTACTTATAGATTAGTAATGGGAGGATTTTCCCCATAACGATTTTCCCCATACTGTAGTCCATGCTAAATTCCACTCCTTTGAAAAGCCCCACTGACAGCAAACTAGGACCTCGCACCTTAAAGACCAGTGTTTGCCACATTGGTGAAAAGTGCCAGTAAGGCAGGTCACATACAGTATGCTCTTTCCTCTTCTCACTAAACAAGGATCATCGATGACATCCCATGTGGAAAAATATTGAAAAGGCCTCTATCATTACCATTACTTTTTACAAGCAGACATTTCTTGAGTTCATTCATTTCCACCATGTAAAGTGAAATTAACCCTTATATCCCCATAGATGAACTTTTCCACTATCCAATTAAGTTATTGTAATAGCAAACTAAGGTATTTTTTCAATGGATAGTGAGATGGCAAAAGGAGGATATAGTTCCAAAGTCAGAAAAGGTAACATGAGATTACCATGTGCTTCTGGGGCCATGGAGAAGTGTGACCAGGACCAAGCGTTCCCAAAGTATACTGAATCTGCTCATATTCAGTGTTGGAAATGAGGTTAGAGAGAGAAAAGAGGACTATTTAGCCACCTGACGCCAAATTATGCACATGTACATCATTTGGCATTAAGTGGTTGCATCGGGATAATACCTGCAGCTGCACGCATCCTCCTGGTACCATTTTTCAGAGCCGACAGTCGGCTCTCTTTTAATAGCAATCCAGCAGCTAACTAGCTGCTGGATTGCTATTAGAATCAGCAGGTGGGATCGTCCCCCCTCCACCACCTTCCACGGCTTTAACCGGCTGTTCCATCGCACTGGGAGATCTGATCAACCATAGAGCTGAACAAAGATTCGAACTGCTCCGTTCAGCTCTATGATATAGGAAACCGGAAGCAATGACCTTACATCACTTGTGGTTTACCCGGATGTACACTTGTCCATTTTTAAAAACGAAAAGCATTTGATCACACCAATCATAGTGTGATCAAATGCTTTTAAGGGCAGAGGAGGGCTTTGGGTATCTTATTGACCTCAGATCACTCCATAAAGAAAACTGTCACATAACTATTGCTTTCACAAGGGATGTTTACATTCCTTGTGTCAGCAATAAAAGTGGAAAAAAAAACCTTTAAAACAACAGTGTAAAAAATGTAAATTTATTTTAAAAAATGTAAAGTGCCCCCATCCTCTCATGGTCATGTGCAAAGACGTTGGTCCCGCATGCAGGCAAGCAGCGAACATCCCACACATGTGAGGTGTCAACATGAACATCAGGTCATGGACAGTAATTCTAGCACCAGATGTCCTCTGTAAATCTAAAGTGATAACCTGTAAAGGCTTTTAAAGCATCGCCTATGGATAGTAAAATTTTTGACATAAGTCACTGTTGCTTGTGCATCCGCAATTTAAAAGTGTGACATGTTTGGTATCTATTTGTTTGGCGTAACATCATCTTTTATACTTTACAAAAAAATTTTGTATTGTGTTTTTTTTGCATTAAAACAAAAAAAGTGTATCTTTTCCAAAAATAATTGCATTTGGAAAACCGCTGTGCAAATACTATGTAACGTAAAAATTGCAACACCCATCAATGTATTCTCTAGGGCTTCTGGTTTAAGAAAATTTTAATGTTTGGGGGTTCTAATAAATTTTTTCGCAAAAATTACTGATTGATACATGTAAACACAAAGTGCCAGAAAAGGCTTGGTCTTCAAGTGGTTAGAGAATCTGTCATTTTTGCCCATTCATAGCAAAGACTCCACCTACGTACGGTCACCTTCCATGTGGTCCCACGCAGCATTGTTGCTCTTTTGGAGCCCTCAGTGAATATCCAGTGCTTCTAGGTTTGGCTGACCATGTGACCACCTTCTAGGATGCTGTGCTTGGCCTGGTGCCAATCTCTAGTCCTAAACAGCATCACCTTATGAGGAGGAGAATTTAACCCTGTTTACTTTCCAATGTAAAACTTACACAGGGTTAGGACTCCTGTCTCTGACAGAGGAGGAGAGCAGTGTAAAATATGAAGAAGGCAGCTTTCAGTTTGGTGGGAGGGAGGGGGTTTATTACAAAAGAACCCGTCACTTTGCACTAAATGGGCAAAATGATGCAGTTTTCCTAAAGTGTAACTTCACTTTCAAAAAAAGAAATATCCTCTGGTTAGTTACATACAATACAAAGACTTTACCTGTACTGCCCAGTCCTTCCTGTTGGCATGTATTGGTAGAGCTCACTGTCAATACAAGGGTCAATGCCAGCCAGCTGAACATTCACACACATTTGCCCAAATACACTAATTCAAATCACAGCATAATTCCAGTCTTGGCACCAGGTGGCCTATTTGAGGAACAGAGCTGAGCCAGAAAGCTGCTGAATGTTCTTCAGCTGTCCCCCTGCACTCCAAACCTGCAACCTGTGATCTGCTTAACTGTTACTGATTGACCTGTCCCTGGACTGTTCTCTGCCTTGGTTTGCTGTGACCCTGTCTTCATATGCCTGCTCATTTCTGGCTCATAGTTCATCTCTGCTGACTTCCTGGTGTGACCTCAGTCTGCCTCTTGACCACAATTCTTCTTGAATTCCTGGTGTGAGCTTGGCCTGCCTCCAGACCATGACTTTGCCTTCTGCCTTGCCTGCTGTCTGCCTTCTCAGTTGCTGACCAATGCCTGCCTCAGGCCACGCTTTCAGCATTTCACCTCTCGGTTATCTGTCTTTTAGTCTGCAAGTGCACTTCACAGCATAACCCTTCTGCCAGATGTAAGCTTCCATGGACCAGGGGTATCAAACTAAATTTTATTGTGGGCCGCATCAGCATTGGCGCCTTTCAGATACAACCGGCCCTCAAAGGGCCAGTTGTATCTGAAAGGCTCCAGAGCACTCCACCCCTCCCTTACATCAGATGTCAAGAGCCTGTCTACCCTCAGAAATAAGGAGCCCCCCACTCTCCTTTACATCACAGTGCGCCCACCTTACCTTGTGCTGCTGCTAGGAAGCTGGGGGAAAGCTGGGGGAAGCAGAAAGTGCAGCGTCTGGAGGAGGACCAAAGAAGAGCTGGAGTCAGCTGCCAGCAGGGGCGGACTGACAACTCATGGGGCCCCTGTGTCCTTGCCCAAACTCAAAAAAGCCTATGAAAAAAGGTACCAGGGGCATCTCATGGGGCCCCCTACTGACCCCGGGCCCTCGGGCAGTGCCCGAGTTTCCAAATGGTCAGTCCGCCCCTGGCTGCCAGAGTCAGTTGAATACTGAGACCGGGGGGGGCAGAGACAAGGACGTGCTGTGGCAACACAGAGAGGTGCAGGATCTGTAGGAGTTCTGTCCTCCTCACTGTTGCTGACTGCTGAGACAAGGTGGGGGCAGAGACGAGGGGGATGCCGCAGCTGCAGGAGAGGTGTGAGGACCACATGAAATGGCCTGGTGGACCAGATTCAGCTTGTGGGCCTTGTGTTTGACAAATGTGGCCTAGACTTTTGCCACCCATGCCACTTTGTACTCTCTCATCACATGTTCTCAATTCCAGGGGTGTTTGTACCAGAGATGTAAGGAAAGTCCTCTTGTCATTTCAGCCTCTGACAATGTACGTGATATTCACATATGGATTCCACTCTGTTTTATACTAGTTCTTACTCCATGCAGCTGCTCCCTTCTTCCTCTCTGATAAATGGAAGGTTGTTTTTCTATAGTCACATAATAAGTCCCTGTGTTGTAATAGAGGAAAAAACTGTTGGGAACCACAGTGATGCAATCACATCAGTAGAAAATTACATTTCTGGAAGAATATTGTACACCAACCATATACAGACTACTATTAAAAAAAGGAACCAACCATAACTGGCTGCAGAGGGAACTTGCAAGGTAATTTTAACAGTAAACTCCTAAAATGCTGTAGCAACTACATTATATATTTTTTACAAAAGTGGATCTACTTTTTAAATAATGGCAACCAAACACCATGTTGTGCCTGAAATTCTACTTTCATTTGCAATCAAAATTTTTTTTACAACGGGCAGAAGATAGCTTTCGTTCACCTCTCTCACTTTAGTAATTACGTATCTACAAAGTATGTCCCAGAATTCCACATGCTGATCTGCAACTGAAGTGCTGTACAACTTGCCTGTGAAGCTTGTCAGCACTTGCCAAGTAAAATGATTCTCGATTAATAAGCACAGGAAACCAACAAACTTTTCTCACCAAGGTAAAGTGTGACATGAGGTATTCTATGAAAGCAAACTTTTCATTGTCACCGTGTGTGCTACTTTACAGCATCTTAAAGCAATTGTCCTTTGCATTTTCATGTCAAGGACTATTTTCATTAGATGGATTTTTTGTGTTATACCTGGGTTTGTTAACTAAATGAAGTAAAATTTTATTCTATATAGACCAAACACTTGTGTTAGGCAGAAGACTACATTTGTCTGATCTGTAAGGACAACTTATTTTGAAGGAAGACAGGTCACAGAGCATAAAGAGAAACCCAAAGCAAAAAATAATAATAAGAATAATTTGTCGCCAGGATAGCCTCAACCGAATCGTTTTCTGTCTCCCTGGTGCCAGGATTCAGCATGTGGTGGACCGGATTAATAAATTACTGGGAGGGGCTTGGCATGACCCAGCTGTCTTGGTCCATGTTTAAACCAATGACAGAATACACAGAAGGTGGAGGCTCCTTAAGAGTCAATTTAAAGAACTAGGCTGCAAGTTGAAGGGAAGAACCTCCAAGGTGATATTCTCTGAAATATTACCTGTGCCATGCGCAACTCAGGAAAGACAGGGGAAGATTAGAGAACTCAATGCATTGCTAAAGACCTTGTGTAAGAGGGAAGGATTTGAGTTTCTAGAACACTGGGCTGACTTTTCGTTGGGGTTCAGCCTATATGCTAGAGATGGTTTGCACCTAAATGGAAGGGGGTCTGCTGTGCTGGAGGGAGAGGTTTATGGGGAGGCTGGAGGAGTATTTAAACTAGGATCAAGGGGGCAGGGAGAATTAGATTATGACGGGGTAGACAGATCAGACAGGGGTCAGTACTTATTGGTGGGTGGAATGGGGAAAGATGGGGGAAGGCTATGGCAGATGATAAGAAGGTTCCCATGTTACAAACAACCAGTGGAATTGGTACCATTAGTATGAAAATAAAAAAAATGCAAAATACGGGTGAACAAGGTGTCAATTAATTAAATTGTTTGTTCACCAATGCCAGAATTGCCAGTCATTCTTCACATGACTAGGCCATTAATATTCCTGGCTATGTTCTCTTTTGGAGAAACAGGGTAAATAGGAAATGTGGTGGTGTCTGTCTCTATGTGAGAAGTGATCTCAGAGCGAGTGAGAAAGAGGACCTAGTTGATGGAGAGTGTGATGAGGCTGAAGTATTATGGGTGGAACTGCACATGGGGGTGCGTACTACAAAGGTTATCATTGGAGTTTTTTTATATGCCTCCCAGTGTTAATGCTTCCCACCTTCACCCATCAGTGCCACCCACCTGTGGCCCTACAGTGCCACCCACCTGTGTCCAGCAGTGCCACCCATCAGTGCTGCCCAGCAGTGCCCAGCAGTGCCGCCTATCAGTGTAGCATCATCAGTGCCAGCTCATCACTGCCGCCTATCAATGCAGCCTATAAGTGCCTCCTATCAGTGTCCATCAGTGCTGTTCATCCATGCCACCTCATCAGTGCCCATCAGTGTGCCTATCAGTGCTGCCTATCAGTGCAGCCTCATCAATGCACATCAATGAAGGAGAAAAATTACCTGTTTGCAAAATTTTTTTTTAATTTTTTGCTCTTTTTTTGTTCATAGCGCAAAAAAAAAAAACACCCAGTGGTGACTACATACCCCCAAAAGAAAGCTCTATTTGTGTGAAAAAAATTATAAAAATTTCATATGGGTACAGTGTTGCATGACTGCGCAATTGTCATTCAACAGCGACAGCGCTGAAAGCTGAAAATTGGCCTGGACAGGAAGGGGGTATAAGTGCAAAGTAGGCAAGTGAATAAAAGGCTAAAAATCAAACCTATGTAACTTACGGCCAAAGTTAAAAATGCTAGAGATAATAAGAAAAGAGCTTTTATTAAATATAAAAATGAAGGAACGCTATCACTGTTTAAACATTACAAAGAATATAACAGAATACGCAAAAATGAAGACGAACGGCAGATTGCAAAAGCTAGCAGGACAAACCCCAAACATTCTACAGATATATTAATAGTAAAAAGCTCAGGTCTGAGCATGTAGGCCCTTTACAAAATAATCTAAAGTGGGTGACCTGGGACAAAGAGAAGGCAAATTTATTAAATACCTTCTTCAGCTCTGTGTATACAAAGGAGCATGGGGGAGCTCTTGTCCATAATTGGCATGGTAGTGACACAGCTCCAGATGATCCACATTGGCTCACAATTGATATGATCCAAAAATATTTTGACAGAATAAAGGTGAATAAAGCACCTGGACCAGATAGCATACACCCATGGGTGTTAAAGAATTAAGCTCTGTCATTTCAAAGCCATTGTTTCTAATTTTTAGGGACTCTTTAATGACTGGCATAGTACCACTGGAGTGGCGTAAGGCCAATGTGGTGCTGATATTTAAAAAGATGTCAAAATCTTTACCAAGTAAATATAGACCTGTTAGTTTAACTTCTATAGTTGGGAAGATACTGCATAGTTTAATAAAAGACCACATAGATGAGTTCTTGCTGGAAAAAATATTTTAAGCAACAGACAGCATCGATGCATGAAAGACAGAAGTTGTCAAACAATTCTAATTTCTTTTTATGAAGAGGTGAGCAAAACCTTGGACAGAGGGGTGACTGTGGATGTGGTATACTTGGATTTTGCAAAAGCGTTTGACACAGTTCCTCACACACAGCTAATGTGTAAGGTAAAATCTACGGGCTTGGAAAAATCTGTATGTAAAGGGATAGAAAACTGGCAAAACTATTGTATTGAAAGAGTAGTGGTTAATGATTCATACTCTGAATGGTTTGGGGTCATCAGTGGTGTACCCCAAGGTTCAGTGTTGGGACCCTTACTTTTTAATACATTTATAAACGATATAGGGTCTGGGATTAAAAATTCCATTTCAGTCTTTGCAGATAACACCAAGCTGTGCAGTGGAATATCGTCCTTACAGGATGTCTTCAATGTACAAGCTGACCTCAATGCACTGTTTAATTGGGCAACTATGTGGCAAATGAGGTTTAATGTTGATAAAGGTAAGGTGATGCACTTGGGAACTAAGAATATGCATGCATCATACATACTAGGGGCGTACAATTGGGAGAATCAATGGTGGAGAAGGATCTGGGAGTGCTGGTAGATCACAAGCTTAATAATGGCATGCAATGCCAAGATGCGGTTTCTAAAGCGAGTAAAATCCTCTCTTATATTAAAAGAGCTATAGACTCCAGAGAGAGAGATATCATATTACCCCGGTACAAATCATCAGTAACATCTCATCTGGAATATGCAGTTCAGTTTTGGGCACCAATTTACAAAAAGAACATTGGGGAACTGGAGAAAGTACAGAGAAGGGCAACCAAACCGATAAGAGGCATGGAGGAGCTCAGGTATGAGGAAAGATTAGAGGAACTGAATTTATTCTCTCTTGAGAAGAGGATATTAAGGGGCAATATGATCGACAAGTATAAATACATCAGTGATTCATACAGTGAACTCGGTGTAGAGTTATTCACCTTGAGGTCATCACAGAGGACAAGGGGGCACTCTTTACGTCTGGAGAAAAAGAAATTTAATCTCCAAACATGGAAAGGTTTCTTCACAGTGAGAGCTGTGAAAATATGGAATAGACTCCCTCAAGAGTTGGTTCTGGCCAGCTCAGTGGATTGCTTTAAAAAAGTCCTGGATTATTTCTTGGATACACAGAATATAACTGGATACTAACATGTATAGGTAAAGTTGATCCAGAGAATATCCGATTGCCTCTCGGGGGATCAGGAAATAATTTTTTTCCCCTGCAGGTGCAAATTGGATCATGCTTTGCGGGGTTTTTTTTGCCTTCCTCTGGATCAACTGTGGGTGTAGGATTATAACTTTTATTTTTTAATTGTTGAACTGGATGGACTATTGTCTTTTTTCAGCCAGACTAACTATATAACTATGGCGAAATTGTACTCCAAATTGGTGTTGGTCTGCTTGTTGTAGATAAGATGGGATAGAAGTGTTTTCAGGAGCATAGCGGTGTATATTACGATGGACTGATGACATCTGGTGTGCCGTAGTCATGTAGCAATGTTAGCACACACATTGGGACAAGAAGTGTAGGAATCACATGTAACATTTCTTATCTTGTTGCCTAACAAAACTATAGCAACTGACCCATCAAAAATAAAAATCCATTGAGCTTCTGCAAGATATTCATCCTGATAATCACTGCCATCTCCCTAAATTGTGCAAGCCTCACAAGCCTGACACCCTTGTTCTGAACGTTCTATACAAACAGTTGGATATTCATCGTGCTACCCCTTCCATCTTGGTAGGTAGGTTATAGGCTGCCACTAGTGCGACCCGCACCGTATCTAGAATCTGTTCACTTCTAAACTGTTGTTCATAATACTGTACATTCAAAATTAGAGATGAGCGAAGTATTCAAAAATTCGATTCGGCTGATTCGGCGAATTCGAGGAATAAATTCGATTCGATGCGAATATATTCGCTTCGAATTTAACTTATAAAAGGGTGTTTATAGGCTTCAGAGAGCCTTTATATTAGTGCAGAACACTGTACCTTTAATTTAAATGCCCTTGGAGTCTGCTGGGGAAGAGAAATAATACTGTCAGTCAGTATGACATGCAGATGAGTGCCGTCGATCTTAGAATCACCGCACACTTCACTCATTTGGGCAGTCACGGGGCCAAAACCAGAGTGTGGAGCCACAGTGTGGCGGTGGAGGCAGCAGCAATGGGAGGCCATACAGCACCCTATGACAAAAATGGAACCCACCAGCAGTGTGAGGAGACCTGAAAGTGGCACATGGCAGAGTGTGGCGATGGAGACAGCAGCAATGGGAGGCCGTACAGGGACCCATGACACACTCTGGACCTGGCAGCAGCATTAGGAGGCGGTACAGGGGCCCATGGCAGATTACGGGCCTGGCAGCAGCAATGGGAGGCCCGTAATCTGCCAGCACCCTATGACAAAATGGAACCCACCAGCAGTGTGAGGAGACCTGAAAGTGGCACATGGCAGAGTGTAGCGATGGAGACAGCAGCAATGGGAGGCCGTACAGGGACCCATGAGAGACTCTGGACCTGGCAGCAGCATGAGGAGGCGGTACAGGGGCCCATGGCAGATTACGGGCCTGGCAGCAGCAATGGGAGGCCCGTAATCTGCCAGCACCCTATGACAAAATGGAACCCACCAGCAGTGTGAGGAGACTTGAAAGTGGCACATGTTTGGGGCATGATTCATGGCGGATTTAGTCAGTTGTGTCAGGAACTGGTGGTTTGAAATCCAGACTAATCCACGCCTGATTCATTTTCACAAACGTGAGTCTCTCCACACTTTGGGTGGACAGTCGTGTCCTCCGCGGAGTTACAATACCTCCTGCCGCACTAAACACGCGCTCCGATGCCACGCTACTGGCCGGGCATGACAGCCTTTCAAGGGCAAATTCAGCTAGTTGGGGCCAAAGGTCAAGTTTCGTTGCCCAGTAGTCAAGGGGATTGTCTACCTCGGTTGGCAGGGTGTTGTCCAAGTAGGCCCAAGCCTGTTGTTTGAGGTCCTGCTCCAGGTCCACCTGATGCTGCTGCTGCTGCGGCTGGTTAGTAGTTTCCTCACTGCGCTGGTGAAGAAAGCTACTCATCATGGACTGCAGACTGAGGCAGCCGCTGCTGGTGGAGCTGCCACTGCTCCTACCACCCCACCCCTCCCCTGCTGCCATGGCAGCGGAACGCAAGCGCACAGGGCCCACAGTGTCTGAGGATGGACGTTGGCGCAGAAACGCAGAGACCAAGTGACTACATAGGTGGTTTTTATAGTACGTTATTTTGGCCTCCCTCTCAGCAGGAATGAAAAAGGCCACCATTTTTGAACGGTAGCGAGGGTCCAACAAGGTGGACAGCCAAAAGTCATCCCTCTGTCTGATGGTTATTATTCGGCTGTCGCTACGCAAGCAACCGAGCATGCTATGGGCCATTTGTGCCAAGGAATGCGAGGGACTCCCTGCCTCCATCTCCACAGCATACTGCCACGGTGCGTCTGGGTCCTCTGTCTCCTCCTCCTCCTCCTCCTCCTCCTCCTCTACCAGATGCTCCTGCTCCTCCACTCCTGTCCGCTGAGTGGAAAAACTACCCATTTCACTCAATAATTCCTGAGCACAAATGTCCTCCTCTACCTCCTCCTCTTCTTCCTGTCCTGCCCCCACAGGGGTCATGTGGCGTTGAGATCTGTGCGCCACGTCTACCGCACCCTGACCAGCCATTGTTAACAGCATTTGTTCCAGGACGTGCAACAGAGGAATGACGTCGTTCATCCCATAGTCCTGCCGACTCACGAATAGCGTGGCCTCCTCAAAGGGCCTCAGCAAGCGGCAGGTGTCACGCATGAGCTGCCAATGGCTGACATCTAAGTTACACAGGGGAGTACCTTTATCCGCTTGTAACATCAGGAAATCGGTGATGGCCTTTCGCTGTTCGTAAAGGCGGTCTAACATATGTAGGGTTGAATTCCACCTTGTTGCAACGTTGCAGATCAGGCGATGCTGTGGAATTCCGTTCTGCCGCTGCAGCTCAAGGAGGGTGTGCTTTGCGGTGTAGGAATGGCTGAAATGCATGCAAAGTTTACGTGACATTTTAAGGATGTCTTGCAGTGGGATGGTGGATTTTAGGAACCGCTTGACAACCAGATTGAACACGTGAGCCATGCATGGCGCATGGCACAACCTTCCTTGACGCAGAGCAGACACCATGTTCTTTCCGTTGTCGGTCAACATGGTTCCGATTTTCAGTTTGCGCGGAGACAGCCATCTGTCGATTTCTCTGTTCATTACACTCAGAAGTTCCTCCCCTGTGTGACTACGTTCGCCAAGGCATACCAGGTGCAGCACAGCGTGACACCGTTGCGCCCTGCACATGTGATATGCCGGTCGGGTAATGAGACTTGGCACGGGGGTGGCGGCTGAGGACACGGCGGAAGAAGAGGTGGTAGTGGCGGACATCTTTTGTGGACCAAGGACGTGCAAACGTGGAGGCAAAAGCGGCGTGACCTGTCCAAGTTGCTGGTGCGGCTGTGCCGGCACCACGTTCACCCAGTGGGCCGTAAATGACATGTACTGTCCCTGACCGTAGTTACAGCTCCACACGTCGGCGCTGCCGTGCACTTTGGCAGAGACCGACATGCTCAAAGACTGGCCCACCATCTCTTCTACATGTGAATGCAGGGCTGGCAATGCCTTTTTGGTGAAGAAATGCCGGCTTGGCACTCTCCACCGCGGCGCGGCACAAGCCATCATTTCTCGGAAAGGTGCTGAGTCCACCACTTGGAAAGGGAGGGACTGCAGCACCAGCAACTTGGACAGGAGGACGTTCAGCTTTTGCACCGTCGGGTGCGTGCTCGCAAACTGTTGTCTCTTGGAAACGGATTCCAAGAAAGACTGCTGACGGAATCCGTGAAGAGGAGTAGCAGGAGAAGGAGCATCTGAACGAGCGGAAGATGCCAACGAGCGACAACTCCCCTCAGCAGAGGTGTTGGAGCCTTGACTGGCTGATAGAGGGCGATTGACGTCGGGTGACGGAGCAAGTAACGGAGCGGGTGATGGAGCGGGGGCTGGGGCAGGCAGAACCGCCGTATCTTTATCACGGTTTTCCCAGGCCACCAAATGGCGACGCTGCATATGCTGACGCAACGCTGTAGTCCCAACATGGGCCCCCTGGCCACGCTTGACTTTCTGGCCACATAGTCGACATACGGCTACGTTTACTTCCTCGGGCGGTTTGACAAAAAATTGCCACACCGCCGAGTAGGAAACTTTGCCCCCGCTACTCCTCACTGGCTGACTGCTACTTCCTCCGTGCACACCGGCACCACTACTGGCCGTGGTGGTAGGCTGCAGTGGAGCTGGTGCTCTACTCCGTGGCCGTTTGCCTCCACTGACACTGCTGCGACCCTGCTGCCTCCTGGGGAACCCACCGACTGTTTTGCTCGCTGCCAAGCTGGCACCCTCTTCTCCTGATGATGCGGAAGCAATAGCCTGATGACGACGAGGCTGCCAAGTGCGATCAGCCTCATCATCATCAATTAGGGTCTCCGCCTCACTACTAGCCCCCTCGGCTGCGTGTGGGTCAGGAGACAGACCTGTCTCTAGACCGGCTACCGAGCCACTCTCCTCGCCACTACTTCTTCGCCTGGCTGCTGAAGAGGCGGATGTCTCCCCCCGTTCCTGACCGCCCTCTGTTAGCTCTTCCTCACTGTACAGTGGGGCTGAGCCCACAGCATGCGATACTTTGCTTGGTGAGGGAACACCAAAGGACAGGGGCAGGTAGAGGACACGTGATTTCAGTGGGCTTGCTCCCGGGCCATGCCAACTAACGGTTGTGTCTGACGTACCCACCGACCGTTGGCTGTAGTCTGTCCCTGAGTAACAATTCTGTGTCTGTCCCTGAGTAACAATTCTGTGTCTGTCCCTCAGTAACAATTCTGTGTCCCTCAGTAACAATTCTGTGTCTGTCCCTGAGTAACAATTCTGTGTCTGTCCCTGAGTAACAATTCTGTGTCCCTCAGTAACAATTCTGTGACTGTCCCTGAGTAACAATTCTGTGTCTGTCCCTGAGTAACAATTCTGTGTCTGTCCCTGAGTAACAATTCTGTGTCCCTCAGTAACAATTCTGTGTCCCTCAGTAACAATTCTGTGTCCCTCAGTAACAATTCTGTGTCCCTCAGTAACAATTCTGTGTCTGTCCCTGAGTAACAATTCTGTGTCTGTCCCTGAATAACAATTCTGTGTCTGTCCCTGAGTAACAATTCTGTGTCTGTCCCTGAGTAACAATTCTGTGTCCCTCAGTAACAATTCTGTGTCCCTCAGTAACAATTCTGTGTCCCTCAGTAACAATTCTGTGTCTGTCCCTGAGTAACAATTCTGTGTCTGTCCCTGAGTAACAATTCTGTGTCCCTCAGTAACAATTCTGTGTCCCTCAGTAACAATTCTGTGTCTGTCCCTGAGTAACAATTCTGTGTCTGTCCCTGAGTAACAATTCTGTGTCCCTCAGTAACAATTCTGTGTCCCTCAGTAACAATTCTGTGTCTGTCCCTGAGTAACAATTCTGTGTCTGTCCCTGAGTAACAATTCTGTGTCTCTCCCTGAGTAACAATTCTGTGTCTGTCCCTGAGTAACAATTCTGTGTCCCTCAGTAACAATTCTGTGTCCCTCAGTAACAATTCTGTGTCTGTCCCTCAGTAACAATTCTGTGTCTGTCCCTGAGTAACAATTCTGTTTCTGTCCCTGAGTAACAATTCTGTGTCTGTCCCTGAGTAACAATTCTGTGTCCCTCAGTAACAATTCTGTGTCCCTCAGTAACAATTCTGTGTCCCTCAGTAACAATTCTGTGTCCCTCAGTAACAATTCTGTGTCTGTCCCTGAGTAACAATTCTGTGTCCCTAAGTAACGGTTCTGTGGCCCTAAGTAACGGTTCTGTGGCCCTAAGTAACGGTTCTGTGGCCCTAAGTAACGATTCTGTGTCCCTAAGTAAAAATAAGACAGCTGCATTTAAAATGTTCCTGCCATCCACCTACAAACATTGCAAATCAGGTGGTCGTCTTCATGGTGGGTCATCTCTGTTACAACCTTGACTCTTCATCTCTTATTCTGTCAACATGATTTAATCACATTTATCACTGAGGGACACATGGATATTCTTTACGAGTTCCTCTATAACAGTAGTAGCCCAGGAAGCCTCTGCTTGCAGGCAACATATTTTGTGGTTGTGTGGATGACTCCCAAGTTCCATCTCTCTCTTCAAATTGTCTCTAGGGAATCTTTATGGATGATTTTCTTGAGGTTCAAAGCTGATTCAAAGTGCACTCTCTGAGTGTTCTTTTGCAGGTATAGGCTATGGAATAAAAGTACAAATTGACTACGTAACACTTTCTCCTGTCCTCCTGGGTTTAAGTTGACTCTGCCTTTGTGGTCATTAACGTGTCCCTCAACTCCCACAAGCCCACTGAGAACCAGTTGAGGGTTTCCTTCTCATGCTGTGTGTGGGTGTAGAAAGACAGGTCAGCTGCCAATACTACCTCTTCAAAGAAGCTTCACAGATTGGTAAGGATTACCTCTAGAGAGATCTGGTCTCTAATTAGTAGTTGTAACACTGCTTGCTGAGTGTCACCCTCCAGAGAGTTCAAGGACAGGTGGGCCTGTTGCGCTTATGACACTTGATACACTCACATTGCTCTCTGGATACATTCAGTCCAATCTGCCAGCATTCTAATAATCCCACCAAATTTGTATATAGTCATACAGGCTGCTGCCACTGGAAAGACCAAAGGTAGGGAAACCAGAGAAGGCACTAAACCTGGTACACCAGAATTTTCAGGTGAAGCAGGTGCTGATCCTTAAGCACAAATTTCTGCATCTTGAAGGGTCAACCAATGTATCTGCGACACGCTGGAATTACTGTTCAGAGATACCTGCCAGCTGCTACATCATTATAAGACACAGCAGTGACATAGTGGCCAGCAGGAGACCAGGCATCCATTACACCTGGAATTGTGTTGGATGCTGAAAATTCTTTAGCAGCAAATATAGGTATTACCACCTGCTGAAGAGGTGTGTATTATTTTTCTTTTTCAGGAGCGATTTCTAAAAAAAAATCTTTTTGAGCAATAGAGCCACTTTTACTTCACATTTTGTCTGAACAGTTTTAAAAGTAATGTTGCAGAGGTAACATTTGTTTATTGTCATAACTATTATTTTAAACACATGTATTTGTGGGTCTGCTGACTTTACTTAAGAACATTTTTAAATAACAAACTGGGAAAGTGCCTTTGGGAAGTAGTGGGAAAAAGTTAATTTTTTTTTGCTAATTTAATGTTTTGTAGATTTAATTTATGAAATGCTAAATTAGATTTATTTTAAAATGCTGGCAACAGAAAACACTATCTGTTATAGAGAGAGAACTTTAAAGTTTACTTTTCCCAGACATAGTAAAATGTAATAGCCTAAGGTGAACTTGATCTGGATCATGCTAGCTTGTTTCTCAGGGCATGTGTGGGCTTTTTTGTAATACACCATACCATGTAAAAGAGGTAAGAGTCCCTGCTGCCATGGCTTACCCCTGTTATAATACCTTACTTTTTGTGATGGCGGCGCTTTCCAATTTTTCTTTGATCCTCTGACCTTGCTGACTTTGTTACCATGCTGACTATGCTCTGTCTGTCTGCCATTGCCTCCACTTCCAGTTTGCTACTTTGAACTGGTTGCCTGATCCTTGGACTTCTTGGCCTGACTATAATCCTGCCCTACAACTCATATTCCACCTTGGCTTGTGTTGCTGATTGACACCAAGCTACAATTTCAATTTCAAGCACTATTTCAATCTCACCACACAACCTACAATTTCCTTCATATCTACCACAATTATTTAGTTTAAGGGCCTGACTGATGCAATATAAATTGATTGGATAGCCTAGGTAGGTCCTAACAGTAAAATAGTTTTGGTATCTGTAAAGTTTATTGTACAAAGATTGTTCAGATTGTAACGTGCTTGTTGAGTCTAATGTCTATCAACCTGGGTGGTGCTTGCCAAAAAACCATTTCTATATCTCTGGTGGCACTAAGCATCCTGCAACCTACCCTCGTTTACCATGAGCCCAGATAGGGAATCCTGAATACTATACACTGTTTGGCAAGCAAAAAATAATTGTAGTATTTTTTTTACGAAACCAGTAGCCTAATTTAATAAAAAGTGAATTTATGGTCTCTAAACTTTTTTTTTTTAACAAAGAGCTAGTTGCCTGTCCTACAGACTTTTGAGGGATCAGACTGTGGTCAGTGGAATTAAAACATGCTCTGGCATCAGTGATCAGTGGGTTTAAAATGTGCCCCAGGGTTATTGGACAGTGGAAGTAAAAAAAATCTAATAGGTTGGTGCTCAATGGGAATATAAAATGGCCCATTATTCATAGCCAGTGGTGTAATAAATGTCCCAGTATTGGTGATCAATGGGGATTAAAAAAAAATGTCCCAACATTGGAAGTCAGTGTTAATAAGAATAGTTCCTCATCGTTGGTGTGCCTGAGAGAAATAATGTGCTATAGTTGGTGTCAGTGGGAGAAATAGTTCCCCTACATTATGTTCTATGTCCTTCACTGCTCCTGTACTGACTTGATGATGTCACTGCTAGAACTATGTAAGAACCGTTGGGCAGGAGACCATTGTACCTGAAAGTACCAGCTAAGGTACATAGCCAGGCACATGAATACTCTGGAACATCTACTGCCATTCAGCATACAGGTGTACCGACATGCAAAGAAAAGGCCTCGCATGTAGGGCTTAATCATGACAGGTGTTGGTAGGCAGCAAACAGTATGCGTATCCAGCCCATGTGTCATAGTTTGAGGACTGCTGAAAAATATTCTGTTTAGTTCAAGGTCCAGATCATTGTTTGATTCTTTTTAGGATTTTGTTTTCTTCAACAAACCAGGGACCATGGATGGAAGGAAAGAAAATTGCTTGATTCCCCCATCAACGCAGTCATTGTTGATGAGGGAATCCTTCCCACAGAGCTATTGTCTTCTGTCTGTGGGGATGCCTTCCCTGCCAGCAAAACATAATGAGCACTGCTGGTGGTTATAGCCACAGGCAGTGATTCCATGAAAATAATCCGACAGGCTGGTTGCACTGAAGTTGATCAATGGATTGACTTCAGTACAACCAGCCTGCCAGTAGATGGATTGAATCTTGGCCAGTCTCTGCTGAACTGATGCAAAGAGGATTACAATGGTGAAATTAGTATTTGTGTATTGTGATATACAGTGCGTTATACCTGCTTTCATGACTGTTGCAATGCCTGGTAATGTAATTGTTTGGGGACTACGGGAGAATGGGATAGTGTACTATATATGTGACTGCTATATGAGTGGGCTGTAAAGGAGAAGTTCACTTTTGTAAAAAAAAAAAAAAAAAATGATAAATGCACATCTTTTTTGCAGTTAAAAAAAAAGGGTGTATTTATTTATTTATTTATTACTATGAGCTTGCAAAGCATTGCATCTGCAATCAGCAGATCCTGAGTGTATTGCGTGGCTCCTGCACACTGTCATTGTATCTGTCTGCTCGTACCTCATATGGGTAGGCAGTTACTGAATGACAGAAAGCATCAATGAACTACCTAGAATACTCATCAGTCGCCCTGTAAGCCGACATTCGTAAAGACTGTTGGTACTTGTAGCTCTCCCCAGGGCCGGGACAAGGGGTGGGCGGAAGGGGCGGCTGCCCTGGACGAATTGGTTTGGTTTAGGGATGGGGGGCGCCTTCCTTCTGCTACAAGGCTGACAGGAGTAGTGACAATGGCAGTGATTTTGACAAGTGAGTGACTGCTGGGAGTAGGATCCCTTAAGCTTGCCCATCATGAACTGGGGGGAGGAGGCGCAGTTTGGCATCTTTGCTCTAGGCGCTAGATGACCTTGTCCCAGTATGCGTTCTCCCATTCACAGAACTTTGTGAATCAATGACGTTGCAGGGTGGGCAAAGCGGATGCGGGAGAGGATCCTTGACTCGCTGTCACAACGGGGGTTTTGGGAGTATGGGGGCTGCTGCAACAGTAACATGTTACATTCTAAATACCCTGAATATTTTGTAACATTGTACAAAAGGTGAACTTATTCTTTAAATAGAACCTTGGGACAGGCTATGGACTTCAAAGGATTGTTATTCTTAATAAGCAGTAAATGAGCTCCAATACAAGCCCATGACAAGACCTCTGTAGTTGCAAGCACGCTTAAGCAATTCATCCTGAAAATTCAGAGCAGGAGCACAGAAGTCGTTTAACCACTACCCTACAGGGCACTTATACCCCCTTCCTGCCCAGGCCAATTTCCAGCTCTCAGCGCTGTCACGCTTTGAATGAAAATTGCGCGGTCATGCAACACTGTACCCATATGAAATTTTTAGCATTTTTTTGTGACAGATAGAGCTTTATTTTGGTGGTATTTAATCACCTCTGGGTTTTTTATTTTTTCTTAAACAAACCAAAAACCACTGAAAATTTTGAAAAAAAAATGTTTTTTCTTAGTTTTTGTTATAAGATTTTGTAAATAAGTGATTTTTCTCCTTCACTGATGTGCGCTAATGAGGCTGCACTGATAGGCTGCACTGATGGACACTGATAGGTGGCACTGATGGGCACTGATGAGGAGGCACTGGTAGGTGCAACTAATGGGCATTGACAGGCATCACTGATGGGCACTGAAAGGCAGCACTGATATATGGCACTGATAGATGGCACTGACTGACACTGATAGGTGGCACTAACTGGCACTGATAGGTGGCACTGATTGGCAGCACTGATAGGTGGCACTGATTGGCATTGATAGGTGGCACTGACTGGCACTGATGGGTGACACTGAAAGGCAGCTCAGATGGGCACTATGTGGCATTGATGTGCACTGGTAGGTACTGAAATGTGGCACTGATGTGGCACTGATCGGAACTGGCATGAGGCACTGATGAGCACTGACATAAGGCACTGATGGACACTGACAGGTGGCACTGCTGGGGCTACACTGATCATCAGGGCACACTGATCATCAGTGCCCTGATGATCAGTGTACATGTCCCCTCGCGGAAAGCCAATTACCGGCTCTCCTCTCCTCACGAGCTGTCATCGTGACAGCTCGAGAGGAGAGAAATGCCCATAACCGGCATTTCCCTGTCTACGTGTGATCAGCTGTGATTGGACACAGCTGATCACATGACCGAGCCGACATCTTCAGCTCTTTCCGTGATCAGTGATCCGCTGTGTCCGAGGGACACAGCGCATCGCCGATCGCCACGCACTCCCTGAGCCGTGCATGCGCAGTGAGACTGGGAGGACGTCATATGACGTCCTCCCAGAATGAGAGAACCACCTTGCGCCCGTCATATTACTATATGGCGGGCGGGAGGTGGTTAAAGATTAAGTTCACCTTTTGAAAAAAAGTAATAAATGCACATTTTTTGCAGGTAAAACAATGTGCATTCATTATTTTTTTTTTTGCTAAGGAGCCTGGAGATCACCGCACCCATGATCAGCCAATCACACATGCATTCTCAGGCTCCTGCAGACTCTTAGAATAGCTGATAATCCCTTTAGCCTAGTCATTCACAGGAAATCGGTCAAATAACTGTGCCATTTTAAAAGTTTGACAATGGGGATAAGATTCCTCACCTCTGTCAAAGAGGGGGGGGGGGGGGGGGAGGGTGCAGATGCTGGAACATGTTGTATGTTCCACCCAAAAAACATATTCCAAAGGTGAATTTATTCTCTCGGTATCTCAGCTCAGCCTGCTCCCCCTCCCAGCACTCTACCTACTGATTAGGGGTCTGTACAGACCAGAAAGTGGTGCTGGAAAGGCACGTTCCATGTATGTTTCCAGGTGAATGCACTGCCCTTGCAATCTGCAAGCAGGTGCAAAATTATTGTTAATGGTAGGGCTCGACAAATCCCAGGTGCCAGGTCGCCATGGCGACTAGAAGTTGGGTCCTGGCCCCTGGGTTCACACACTGCCTCTCATAGACTTCAAGGGGAAGTCACGCCCCACAGACTTCAATGGGAAGTCGCGCCCCATAGATTTCAATGGGAAGTCACACTCCATAGACCAATGGGAAAATGCCTCTCATAGACTTCAATGGGAAAACGCCTCTCATAGACTTCAATGCCAAAACGCCACAAGTAGAACTTCAGTAGACTAATCTCTGCATGCATGCCTCTATCACTTGCGAGTCTGGAACACGCCGTTACAAACTCGCACAGGACCCTTTTTATAATGGCACTCAAAACACAATGCATATGGATCGCATCTGTGTGAACCACCTCAACAGGAACACAAAATATCTAGCCTGTCATGCTAATCTGTGAGTATCAAAATGAATCCAGAATCCCATATTTGTAAACCAGGATGGTTCCATACACACCTGGACGTTTTGGGATCGCAGCAGAATTGCTTCGATCCCAAAACGCGGGTTCAGGTGCCATTATTTTCAATGGCATTTAAAACGTGAGGTGGTTTTGCCATGATTGCAGCGTGACAAATCGCAGTGAAGTCCCAGGCCCTAACAATCCATGTTACGCAAAATAAAAAAAAAAGGCCTTTTTAGCTGGTCCAATATTCAAAGCAAATTTGTCAAGCCCTGGTCAATGGCACCCCAAGGCAGACTGTAAACGCAGTGTGTTCACGAACACCAAATCACATGGTACAGCAGTAGAATGGTGTAGAGCATTTTTAAAAGTAGAGCATGCACTGCTTTTCCCACGTTCCAGTGCAATTTGCAGCCTATTCAAACAAATGGGCTGCAAAATTGCACCGCACAAGAACGCAGCACACATTCCTGTCTTATCTAACTCTAAGACCCCATGTACACATGAACTCACCTAGTCCTTAAACTCTCCTGGCAGCAGAAAAATGCTAAACATGGCAAAAACGCGTGTCAACATGGTACCACGTTTACCCACGTTTAGCACTTGGACATTTATTCATTTGATTGGCCAGAGTATTTTCCACTGACATTGATAAACGCCCAAGCGCTAAAGATGGCTAGCATTTAGCCGCGTTTAGAGTTTTTTGGCCAAAACGTTCCTCTCCTGAACGTTCAAAAGAAGAACGTTTAACTACCCCTAAACTCTGCTGCTACTCTGGTAAAAGCCTACGTATCCCTTTATTTTGTAAAGTGCTGAGCAAACCTTTGGCGCTATATAAATCCTGTATAATAATAATAATGTCTACATGGACACATAAGCTTTTATTGAATTGAGTTCAGGGGCTTTGACAAAAAACGCCAAAAGCTCCTAAACTCACTGCGAGCTCATGAAGAAAACTCTTCTGAACGATGGAAACTGGTTGCTGGAAAATGTAGGTTCAAAAACGCCAGTTTAGCCGTGTTTGCATACCGCGTTTATGTGCGTTTGCATTTAAAAGCGTTTTTAAAAGATAACCTCAGGAGACCTTCCCAAATGCCCAGAATGCACTGAAAAATAGTAAAAAATTAACTATTTCAGACATTTTGAGAGAATTAGAGAGAGCAGAAGCAGAGAGATCAGTATGTGTTGAGATTGCCTGTCTTTTTCACTATGGATCCCATCATGAGCATAATGCGGCACGTTCTACCATTTTTTCCTTCACGCGAAACCTGGAACTGACTGCGCTGGTGTACCGGGTCCATTTGAATACATGGAAAACGCTTTGCATGCATTTTCTGATGATGATAAAAGGCTCTGGACAGCATCTGGCCATGGAACAGTTAAAAAACGCTTCTAAACACAAACGCTTATAAACGCGGTTAACCATGTTTACAAGCGTTTGCCGTTTAAAATCTACTCCTGAACGCAAATTTGTTGCGTTCAAAAAAACAACTGTAAACTCAACTGCCTGTAAACGATGAAGTGTACATGGACACATAGGAAGACATTAGGGAGAGTTCAGGGGCTGCTGAAAAAAACGCTGAACAGCTCCTGAACGTCCGTTTATCAGCTGCAGTGTACATGAGGCCTAACTCATCAGAGTACATGGAACCTCTGCAGAGAGACCACTGCTTCCACACAGAGACCCAGGTGGCTGGAGACAAACATTTCCAAAGACAATGAACTCCAAGACTTTGCAGACCTTTTGTTTTGATGCACCTGGGATGTATTTAGCTGATGTAAACTGAAAGTCTAATTGGGTTTTATTGTTTCAGCAAAAGTGATTAGAATGCCGCAGATGTGGAAGTAAATGCACCTGACTTAATTAGAAGAATGAATAGAAATAAATGATGTAGATACATGGACACAAAGCAACAAGGTCACCATATTATGTCAGTGAGGTTACCCAGCGCTAACATGCAGATACAACTAACATGCACATGCTAAGTCAAGTGCAAAGAACACAAACACCATCTTGACTGACCTGTAATAAAGGAGGAGACCTAGAACACAGCATGCTCCCTGGGAAGCAATGTACAATGTGGGCAAGATGGGACACTCTCCTCTCAACGCACTCTCCAATCACTGGAGCTCCCCCTACAGACTAATTAGAGCACTGCTGGGAGACCTCGTCATTTACCTATTACCTAAGCATGCTGGGTATAGTGAACAAAAAATAATATTAAAAATTCTAAAATATTACAGTACACCTGTCACAACAAAAAAAATGTTGGCTGTTATTACTGACCTCTCTTTCCGGAATAGTGAAATGGCTGGTTACCATGCAGATCCACTGATGTTAAAGCTGCATTCCAGGGATGGATTTTTTTCAGCATAATTCCAGCTTGGATAAACGTAGCTATGCATATTCCATAACTATGGGATCACTATGAAAGCTGGAAACCACAGTAGTAGTCTTCGTACTACAGTAATTGCCACTACCTTCCAGGTCCCATGTATGTGCACCATTCATAGAACGCGCCTTACTTTTTTCATTATATGCAAGGCATTTTCTGATTGGACGAAGTAGAGAGGTGGAGTAGGATTTCACAATCTCCACCTAGTTCAATGAGAGAACGCCTTGCATTCATTGAGAGTAATGCCAGGCATTCTGTGAATGGCACTAGGGCCGAATGAGGGGCCCCTGTGGCTACTATGCACTAGGCCAGCTGCTTGGTACTGGAGCCAGATGACAGCAGTGGTGACTTTTACAGACATTTTCCACTTCCACAGTGGTCCCACAAGTATGGGTTATGCATACTCACATTGGTCCAAGCTTGTCCATACGTAGATTTAGGCAGTAGCCTCCCTAGCGCTCTGATTAAGTCCATATTTCTGTGCTCAAAACGGTACCTTTTTTTGCATGGAAATATATATTTTTTTTATTGTAGGCCTGTAATTCTTAGGAATAACTCACTGAAATCTGTCTGAACAAGAGTCTAGTAAACATCCCGGGTATGATAAAAGTTTGAACACGAAATCATAAATTATAATTTAATAAATAATCATAAAAAATGATATCATAATAATAAACTTAATTAAATAATAGAATCAAACCAAAAACACTGAAATTTGAAATATAGCGCCAAGTTCGCACATCATTGAGCAAAGTCGCAAAATCGGTTTCAGTGTCTGATGACGAATTTCCCCCACGAATCATTATCACTCAATTCTGCAAGTGGTTCTAATTCACTATCGCTGTTCTCTAGCTGATCTAAAACCGCTTTTGACCTAAAGGGACGCTTTTTGGACGCCATGGACATTCCTCAGTTTCCAGGCAGAAAGAACAGTAAAAATGTAGGCAGGGCACAGGACAAAGCACTCGGGACAAAATGCATGTGAAATGGTTTGATACAGTAATGTTTTACTATGTGATTTTAGTGAATTTAGTGAATGTCACTTTTACAACTTTCAAATTTCCCGCCAGTTCCGTCCCCCGTACGTCCCGACGTCTCAGGGAACGGAACCCAGAAGATAGATGCCGGCATCCATCGGAGGACATTGCCGGGACACTGCAGGGGGGACATCACGGGAGTGAAGGACAAGGTAAGTGAAGAAGAGATCCCGGAGCAATGCTGCAAGGTATTCTCGAGTGTAGCTCGGGGTTACCGCTTGTGGTACTGAAACTTTACCCCGAGCTACACTCGGGAATACCCCCAGGGAGGTTAAAGTTTTTTTGGCTATACTTCTATGTAACACAGGAGTGCAGTTCCTTCTGCACTCCTTTGACCCATTTTCAGCCAACAGCTGGCTAAAGCCTGCTGCCGGCTGACATCACTCCTGGTCCAGGCTCAGAAAAGACCTGGATTGGCACCTGGCTCAGCCTTTCGCTGGGAGACTGTGCCAGCCGCTCCCTGCACTCCCCAGCCCAGCAGTCCAGTAAGCGCTGGAGGAGACAATCACAGCTCTCTGTTCAGAGCGGAGGGGAAGACCTGAGCGATCAGCGGTGTTTGATTGCTCAGTTCTCAGTGCAGAGGCAGCAGGGGACAGATGCTATATCGTATCGATGCTGTATCCACCTAGGTGAGTATACTATATTTTTTTTTAAACCCCATACTTCTCACGCATATAAGGACTTCTGACTTTCTTGGTCTGCACACTTGTCCCTGGTCAGTATACTGAAACCAGAGGATCAGCTTACCAAACTGACATCTAGCATTTTCTGAAGGAAGTAAGTAGTGTTATTCTCCATATTTCTCTCATGACAGGTTTACTTTAAGCAAACTGAGGACCACAAGAAAGGGCCATTGTGCTGGAACACCTGCTTTACAAGCAGTATTCTATTATCTTAATATTATTATTATTATTATTACTATGATTATTATTATTGCACCGGATTAATACAATATGTCTGCATTAGAAATTAGAACATTCTAAAGTCAAAAGTTTTTTTTACCTTTATGCATTCACTACATTGGGGTAAAAAATTTTCTACTACCTATACTATCCACCCCATCCCTAAATACTTACCTGGCTCATGTCACCACTCCAGCACTTTCCCATCTGAAGCATCACTCCCTTCACCTCCTCGTTCCATGGAAACACTGAGGGCACAGGAGTCATTTGTTCCTGCTGCCATCAGTCGAAATCCGGTTAGGAGGAAGCTGGGGCATGACTTACAATGCTGTATGTGTCTATGGATGCACACAGCCCACCTCGGAAGCATGCATGAACATATGCCTCTCTACCTCTCAGCTTGCTAAGGAGGCACCTGAAGGTGGGAGGAGGTGACAGTGCCAGTGAGGGACTGCCACAAGAGGAGGTAAGAGACCTTTCTGTGCAATATCATTCCACAGAGCAGATAAGTGTAACCTCTTCTTTATGTTAACAAAAAAAAAAAGCCTGTAGTATGACTTGACGTCTCATTGAAGTCAACAGAAATATTACAGAGCAGCAAATGACGCAGAATGGTTTGGGAAGCTCTTGGCAACCCTGACAGACAAGATGTTGGGAAATCAGAAACACCAACAGCAGCTCATAGCAGCCCCCAAAAAACTGAATAGTAAACTGATAGAAAAATAGAAGGGTGGAACCTGGTGGCACTGGTAATCATGCTAAGGGTGCTCAACAAAACCAGAAGCAGATATAATGCAGAAGCAGCCTGAGCCATTTAGGAGAGTGAGGTGCCCAAATCAACTCTGAAATTTGAATTCAACTCAGGACATCTGAATTAAAAAAATTTGTAATCTATCTAAGGCCCCATGTACATGGGACACTTCTGAACGATGGAAACTGACTGCTGGAAAACGTTGGTTAAAAAACGTCTGTTTAGCCGCATTTGCATAACGCGTTTATGACCGTTTATGCACGTTTGCATAAACCTCCTAAATGCCCAGAATGCACTGAAAAGTGGTAAATTATTAACTATTTTAGACTATTTAAGAGAAATACAGAGAGTAGAAGCATTGAGAGCAGTATGTGTTGAGATTAGCTTAGGTGTGAGTTGCTCATTACAATTTCTTTTGTTTCCAAGGGTGGGAAAGGTGTCCGGTGGAGTGAGTCATTAAGGCCACCTGGCAGGGGGTCCTCATGAGGAATTTGAGGTGTGAATGGTCATTAACATATCTTTTGTTTCCAAGGGTGGGAGAGGTCTGAGGTGTGAATGGGTCATTACAATGTGTGGCAAGCTTGGTAGGAACATTCTGTGTTCAGTGTTTTGTCCATTTGAGTACCTTGAAAACTCTTTGTATTGATAAAAAAAGGCTCTGGACAGCATCGGGAACTGGAAGAAAAAAAAATTCAAACGTAAACGCTTATAAACGCAATTTGTCGCATTTACAAGTTTGAAATGCTGATAAAATCGACTGCTGAACGCAAGTTTTCTGCATTCAAAAAAAAGACTGTAAACTCAAATGCCTGTAAACTGTATACAAAGATGTGTACATGGACACATAGGAAAACATTAGGGTGAGTTCAGGGGCTGCTGAAAAACATGCTGAACAGCTCCTGAACGTCCGTTTATCAGCTGCAGTGTACATGAGCCCTAACTGTTAATCTAATGCTGTCCAAATTTTGGGATAAATTCTAGTTCCCACCTGTTTAGTGCACTGACTGCTGGGCTTACAGCAATCCTCAAACACTCTGTTAGTCCTCACAGTAGTTGAAAATAAGGACAAATTACATCACTAATGAAAATGGAAATTAAGCATTTTTTTTCTAATGATCACAACTGTCTTCAACAGTTATATTGTCAAATATGTCATATTTCATGACAGTGACTAGAATTCCATTAAAAAAACAACTTTACAACACAAACTTTGTTAATAATACATTTTCAACCCTTGTTGTTAAATTATGTCAGTCAATGTATTTTCAGATTGCAATTTATTTTTTTTCTCAGGTTAAACTAAAAAAGAGGGCAAACAAGCAAAAACTAGCTGAAGTCTCTTATCTGAGAGGAGGTAACACATATACAAGCATAAAGCAGAATGTACTGCTGTCAAAGAGCATATCTGCTAAGTGATGTTAAGCTGTTATGAACGACCTTTTACGTTCTGGCTATTGTTTATCTGAGTAGTCATGATAACGCTGTGGAGTAACCCCAGAACTAAAAGTACACATTTTTACTGGGTAAACTAAAGTAAACTACCCATTGTGAAATCAAGCACAAAAGCTTTTTCTTCACGGTTTAGGTTGGCTTTTAAAGTAGCCATAGGTACAGGATATAGACTTATCCAGGCAGGGTTTTTATTAGCAGGAAATGGGTGGAACTCAGTACCTCCACCTCTGGCTCAGACCTTCTGCTCTCTGCTCACCACTATCATTTGCAAACACAGAAGTCCAGCTTCTGTGTTTACAAGTGATAGCTTGTCTCCCAGCGGCACCCACAAATTGGATCTCCTGAGCAGATCCCACTGAGCGCAGGTTGGGGACAAGAGAGATACGGGGTGCAGTGCAGTCATGGGTGGGAAGGGTCATGTCGTAGACTGCACCCTCTATGGTCTTTTTTTTTCCCTTGATGATCTCCCTGCAAGTGAGAGAGGTGGAGGCGTCTACAGTGTACGGGGAGGTACTAGAGCCGACTGGGTGGTTCAGCATAATACAGCAACAAAAATAAGATACGTGGAATATGGTGAAGCTTTGATGGAGTGGGGAGATGATTAGGGCAGTGAAGGAGAGGTTCTGTGGAGAGGTCAGAGATGAAGAGTGGTGAAAGTGAGATGTCGATGGAGGATGCAGAGGTAGTCAGCTATGGAAGAGGGCTCAACTCTGCACTCTGGATGTAGAGCACCCCTGAATTAGACACTCGGTGTGTAGTGCACCCCTGAACTCTGCACTTTATATGTAGAGCACTCCTGAACGATAAATTTGTGTGTAGCACATCCATGAACTCTGTATGTAGTGCACCCCTGAACTCTGCACTCTGTGTGTAACACAACCCTGAACTCTGCACTCTATACCAAGCTCACCCCTGAACTCTGTACTCAGTGTATAGCACACCCCTGAACTCTGCACTCCTGGTATTCAAGACCCTCCCACTATTAGTGAAATTTGGTCACACCTACTATTTGATGCTGCTTGATGGGTATTGGTGTGGGGGGGGGTTGTTTTGAGGGGGGGACATGGTTGAGTTCCTGCCCCTATTCTCTGAGAAAAAAAGCCCTGCAGCCAGGACCAGAATTCCTTCTGCACAGTAGTATGGTCTCTGTGTAAACATCTGTGCCCCTGTGTTATACTCATTAATACTGTTTCATATACAGTATGTGCAAGGCCAACTGACATGCAGCCACCTGGCCAATTTATCTCCATCAGGGCCTCACAGAACACCTACAATCTGTTATAGCTGTAGGTACAGTCTGTCCATTATGTAAAACCCATGTCAGACTGGTGATCCTGTAGCTGAGGGCAACTCACCAGCAACATGATTGTCTGGAGAGAAAAAAAAATCACTAATCTGCTTCTACAGCATTGCTCCCTTTCTGCCCAGACTAGCAAGACATCACTCTATTGATATTACAGCTTTTTGGCCAACAATACTGTAAAAGATAAAATGTTCTTCTTAGTGGTCCTATTGCTGGTGATTTTCCATCAGCTAAAGCATTGCTGGTCAGACATGGGCCTAATTGTTCCATCCATACCATCATAACTCACCAAAATCATTTCAATGACCTCATGCTTTCACTTGTAGTAGGTCAAACAAAGAGAGTCTAAAATCGTTATTTGTTCAACTAATGACAGCAAGAAAAGCAAAGGATAGCCAACATATTTTAGGGGCCACAAAGTACCCCTATATCAGGGCTAGGTGGAATTTGTGGCCTCCAAAACAAATTGGCTATCACCAGTTGAACAATTAAAGATTGAGACTCTCAAGATTTTCATTTGGTGTTTTTGTTGAACCTAAGCCATTAGGCTCAGGTAATGACTTTGTCCACCTTTTGAAAATCTTTGTCCAGCGCCTCTCCAGCACCTGTTTTTGGTTTCATGCTTTCATTAACAGTCACACTAGCATCACTTCCTATGGCACATATGTCAAACACAAGGTCTGTGGGCCAAATCTGGCCTGCCAGGCTATTTCATGTGGCCCTCACACCTCGTCTGCAGCTGCCCCCACTCCTCTGCCAGATCCTGCGCTTCTCCTTGCAGCTGCAGAAAGTCTTGTATCTGCCGCCCCCATATTAGCAGTTGGCAGCAGAGAGGAGGACAGAACTCCTCATAAAGACCCTGCACCTCTCTGTGCAGCCACAGCACCCATTCCTCTTCAACTCCCCTGGTCTCAGCATTCAGCAGACAGGTTCCAATCCTCCTCTTGTCCTCCCCCAGACCCTGCACTTTCTGCTACCCATCTCCGCCCCCAGCTTCTTCAAGGTAAGGGGGGTGCACTGTGATGTAAAGGAGGGTGGGGCTTTTTTGACTTTTGATGGTGGGGGGGCTCTTGACATCTGATGTTAGGGGGAGTGGGGTGCTCTGGACAGCTGCTTATAATTATTATGAGAATAATAAAATTCTATATCAGTTGAAAAGGACGGTTGCACAATGCTGGAATCATCTACAAGGAAGTGTACTGGAGACTGCTCAGATAGAACACCATGGCAGAACCATGCTCTGTCTGAGTAGTCTCCAATAATGTTTCTTGTGGTGATACCAGCAATATGTGACCCTCCTTTTCAGACTTACATAATCTGCTACAGGAGTGTGAGTGGGTGCCATACCAGTCTGCACCTGCATTTCACAGTTTAAGTCTTAATTACTAAAACCAGTAACAATCAAATGCAGAGGCAATTATTTATAATGATAGAGTAGATACGTTTATATAGTCCTACAGATACAACTGGCCCTTGAGGGCATCGATAATACTGATGTGGTACGTGATAAAATTGAGTTTCATAGCCTTGTCCTATGGTATTACCCCCACCAATCGGGCCTGGATTTACAAAAGACCATAGCTTAGGGTGGCAAAATTCAAGCAGTAGGTTGATATTTTTTTCATCCAACTACATTATATCCTTAGAAATTTTGTGCATGATGTTGAAATCTGTTCCACCATACATATTATGGGAATGGCTCCATTAAAATGGATCAGGGTACAGAAAATTGAAATTTGTCAGCAATTCTACACTACAGACTTTAAATAGTTCATGAATCTTGTATAAAGCCTCATCCTTTACTTACCTTATACTCAATTCCAAAGCAAGGGAAGGGAGGATGTTAGGAATTCTGTATATAGCGCAGCGCAGGCTCTCCCTGCTTCAGACCATCCTGAACTCAGTGGCTAGACTCATCCACCTCACCAACCGCTCCACCTCTGCCACCCCTCTCTGCCTATCCCTCCACTGGCTCCCGATTGCCCAACGCATCAAATTCAAACTACTAACTCTGAGCTACATAGCCATTCACAACACTGTCCCTAACTACCTCACCAACCTGATTCCCAAGTACCACCCTACCCGTACCCTTCGCTCCTCACAGGACCTCCTTCTATCTTGCTCCCTGGTCTCCTCCTCCCACGCACGACTGCAAGACTTCTCCAGGTCCTCCCCCATCCTCTGGAACTCACAACCCCAATCCATCAGACTGTCACCTTCCCTCCTCACCTTCAGGCGCTCCCTGAAAACCCACCTCTTCAGGGAAGCCTACCCCACCCTCACCTAACAGCCGTTCACCTTCATTCCTCCTACCACTCCTTCCCCCACAGCCACTTACTCCTGTACCACTACCCCCTCCCTCCTAGATTGTAAGCTCGAAAGAGTAGCGCCCTCTAACCCCTCGTGTGCTGTTTGTTGTTGCTGTACTGTTTCATGTATTGTCCCACCCCTCTATTGTACAGCGCTGAGCAAACCCTTTGGCGCTATATAAACTCAATGTAATGTAATGTAATATAGCCCTACAGAACAGACAGTTCACAGTCCACATTTGATTTTTCTGCTTCACTGCAACAGGGAAACAGGAAACTTTATTCAGAGACAAGACATTGAGTATACCATACATGCAGCTACATACTTAGAAACACTGCCATCTACTGGTAGAAAAATATATCTCTACTGAATACTGATACTTGTTGCACAAAATACATGAACACTGTATTCCAACAGAGGAATGCCTTCATGTGACTACACAGCATTCCTTGTAGGTATATTATAGTCATTTTGTCATCCTGTGCAGCAGTCCTTGCTATACTTGCACTATGTCCAGCCATTGATAGTGCCACATACAGACCATATCTAGCAGAGGAACCTAATAACTGCTAGAAGAACATGACAAATGGAAAATTATGTTTTTGCACACAACTGACTGAATTAAAACAAAATTGAAAGGCTCAAACTATTCCATGAATAATGCACATTTCAAAAATGCCTAAAAATACATTTGGTATTTGTTTGTACCATTATTGACACCTGAATTAATCCAGAGGATTGAATATGAGAGTAATCTTCCCTACATTCAAAAAATATACTCCTGCTCCCTCCATGACACACAGGCTCACACTAATGGTACTCCTAACCTACCTAAAAGGGTATTAGATAGTGTGGCAGGGGAATTTTACAAAGCACATTGCAGCAACAGCCAGGGAGTGTTTGTTGGACCAGATGGTCCTCCACAGCTTGGGAAGATGGCAATGAACGACACCAGATCCAAGGCACTTGACAAGAGACCTGGGGCATGTGAAAGGTCACTGTACTGTCTTCCGCTGCCACTTCAATTTTTAGGCAGCCACATGGTCTTTAGTTACAACATTGTTGTCATACTAATGCCTGCTGAGAGTCAGCTCCATTTTTTCTGATAATCCTGTTTCAATATGCAGTTGTAATGACTAGATTGGAGGTCAGCAGCATAAGGGACATATTTTGATAGTTATTACGGAAAACTGAGAACAAAACATCACAACTAGAGATGAGCGAATTATTCAAAAATTCGATTCGGCTGATTCGGCGAATTCGAGGAATAAATTCGATTCGAGGTGAATATATTCGCTGCGAATTTAACTTATAAAAAGGGTGTTTCTAGGCTTCAGAGAGCCTTTATATTAGTGCAGAACACTGTACCTTTAATTTAAATGCCCTTGGAGTCTGCTGGGGAAGAGAAATAATACTGTCAGTCAGTATGACATGCAGATGAGTGCCGTCGATCTTAGAATCACCGCACACTTCACTCATTTGGGCAGTCACGGGGCCAAAACCAGAGTGTGGAGCCACAGTGTGGCGGTGGAGGCAGCAGCAATGGGAGGCCATACAGCACCCTATGACAAAATGGAACCCACCAGCAGTGTGAGGAGACCTGAAAGTGGCACATGGCAGAGTGTGGCGATGGAGACAGCAGCAATGGGAGGCCGTACAGGGACCCATGAGACACTCTGGACCTGGCAGCAGCATGAGGAGGCGGTACGGGGGCCCATGGCAGATTACGGGCCTGGCAGCAGCAATGGGAGGTCCGTAATCTGCCAGCACCCTATGACAAAATGGAACCCACCAGCAGTGTGAGGAGACCTGAAAGAGGCACATGGCAGAGTGTGGCGATGGAGACAGCAGCAATGGGAGGCCGTACAGGGACCCATGAGACACTCTGGACCTGGCAGCAGCATGAGGAGGCGGTACAGGGACCCATGACACACTCTGGACCTGGCAGCAACATGAGGAGGCGGTACGGGGGCCCATGGCAGATTACGGGCCTGGCAGCAGCAATGGGAGGCCCGTAATCTGCCAGAACCCTATGACAAAATGGAACCCACCAGCAGTGTGAGGAGACCTAAAAGTGGCACATGGCAGAGTGTGGCGATGGAGACAGCAGCAATGGGAGGCCGTACAGGGACCCATGACACACTCTGGACCTGGCAGCAGCATGAGGAGGCGGTCCAGGGGCCCATGACAGATTACGGGCCTGGCAGCAGCAATGGGAGGCCCGTAATCTGCCAGCACCCTATGACAAAATGGAACCCACCAGCAGTGTGAGGAGACCTGAAAGTGGCACATGGCAGAGTGTGGCGATGGAGACAGCAGCAATGGGAGGCCGTACAGGGACCCATGAGACACTCTGGACCTGGCAGCAGCATGAGGAGGCGGTACGGGGGCCCATGGCAGATTACGGGCCTGGCAGCAGCAATGGGAGGCCCGTAATCTGCCAGCACCCTATGACAAAATGGAACCCACCAGCAGTGTGAGGAGACCTGAAAGTGGCACATGGCAGAGTGTGGCGATGGAGACAGCAGCAATGGGAGGCCGTACAGGGACCCATGAGACACTCTGGACCTGGCAGCAGCATGAGGAGGCGGTACGGGGGCCCATGGCAGATTACGGGCCTGGCAGCAGCAATGGGAGGTCCGTAATCTGCCAGCACCCTATGACAAAATGGAACCCACCAGCAGTGTGAGGAGACCTGAAAGTGGCACATGGCAGAGTGTGGCGATGGAGACAGCAGCAATGGGAGGCCGTACAGGGACCCATGACACACTCTGGACCTGGCAGCAGCATGAGGAGGCGGTACAGGGGCCCATGACAGATTACGGGCCTGGCAGCAGCAATGGGAGGCCCGTAATCTGCCAGCACCCTATGACAAAATGGAACCCACCAGCAGTGTGAGGAGACCTGAAAGTGGCACATGGCAGAGTGTGGCGATGGAGACAGCAGCAATGGGAGGCCGTACAGGGACCCATGAGACACTCTGGACCTGGCAGCAGCATGAGGAGGCGGTACAGGGACCCATGACACACTCTGGACCTGGCAGCAGCATGAGGAGGCGGTACAGGGGCCCATGACAGATTACAGGCCTGGCAGCAGCAATGGGAGGCCCGTAATCTGCCAGCACCCTATGACAAAATGGAACCCACCAGCAGTGTGAGGAGACCTGAAAGTGGCACATGGCAGAGTGTGGCGATGGAGACAGCAGCAATGGGAGGCCGTACAGGGACCCATTAGACACTCTGGACCTGGCAGCAGCATGAGGAGGCGGTACGGGGGCCCATGGCAGATTACGGGCCTGGCAGCAGCAATGAGAGGCCCGTAATCTGCCAGCACCCTATGACAAAATGGAAACCACCAGCAGTGTGAGGAGACCTGAAAGTGGCACATGGCAGAGTGTGGCGATAGAGACAGCAGCAATGGGAGGCGGTACAGGGACCCATGAGACACTCTGGACCTGGCAGCAGCATGAGGAGGCGGTACAGGGACCCATGACACACTCTGGACCTGGCAGCAGCATGAGGAGGCGGTACAGGGGCCCATGACAGATTACGGGCCTGGCAGCAGCAATGGGAGGCCCGTAATCTGCCAGCACCCTATGACAAAATGGAACCCACCAGCAGTGTGAGGAGACCTGAAAGTGGCACATGGCAAAGTGTGGCGATGGAGACAGCAGCAATGGGATGCCGTACAGGGACCCATGACACACTCTGGACCTGGCAGCAGCATGAGGAGGCGGTACGGGGGCCCATGGCAGATTATGGGCCTGGCAGCAGCAATGGGAGGCCCGTAATCTGCCAGCACCCTATGACAAAATGGAACCCACCAGCAGTGTGAGGAGACCTGAAAGTGGCACATGGCAGAGTGTGGCGATAGAGACAGCAGCAATGGGAGGCCGTACAGGGACCCATGACACACTCTGGACCTGGCAGCAGCATGAGGAGGCGGTACAGGGGCCCATGACAGATTACGGGCCTGGCAGCAGCAATGGGAGGCCGTACAGGGACCCATGAGACACTCTGGACCTGGCAGCAGCATGAGGAGGCGGTACGGGGGCCCATGGCAGATTACGGGCCTGGCAGCAGCAATGGGAGGCCCGTAATCTGCCAGCACCCTATGACAAAATGGAACCCACCAGCAGTGTGAGGAGACCTGAAAGTGGCACATGGCAGAGTGTGGCGATGGAGACAGCAGCAATGGGAGGCCGTACAGGGACCCATGAGACACTCTGGACCTGGCAGCAGCATGAGGAGGCGGTACGGGGGCCCATGGCAGATTACGGGCCTGGCAGCAGCAATGGGAGGCCCGTAATCTGCCAGCACCCTATGACAAAATGGAACCCACCAGCAGTGTGAGGAGACCTGAAAGTGGCACATGGCAGAGTGTGGCGATGGAGACAGCAGCAATGGGAGGCCGTACAGGGACCCATGAGACACTCTGGACCTGGCAGCAGCATGAGGAGGCGGTACGGGGGCCCATGGCAGATTACGGGCCTGGCAGCAGCAATGGGAGGCCCGTAATCTGCCAGCACCCTATGACAAAATGGAACCCACCAGCAGTGTGAGGAGACCTGAAAGTGGCACATGGCAGAGTGTGGCGATGGAGACAGCAGCAATGGGAGGCCGTACAGGGACCCATGACACACTCTGGACCTGGCAGCAGCATGAGGAGGCGGTACAGGGGCCCATGACAGATTATGGGCCTGGCAGCAGCAATGGGAGGCCTGTAATCTGCCAGCACCCTATGACAAAATGGAACCCACCAGCAGTGTGAGGAGACCTGAAAGTGGCACATGGCAGAGTGTGGCGATGGAGACAGCAGCAATGGGAGGCCGTACAGGGACCCATGAGACACTCTGGACCTGGCAGCAGCATGAGGAGGCGGTACGGGGGCCCATGGCAGATTACGGGCCTGGCAGCAGCATGAGGAGTCGGTACGGGGGCCCATGGCAGATTACGGGCCTGGCAGCAGCAATGGGAGGCCCGTAATCTGCCAGCACCCTATGACAAAATGGAACCCACCAGCAGTGTGAGGAGACCTGAAAGTGGCACATGGCAGAGTGTGGCGATGGAGACAGCAGCAATGGGAGGCCGTACAGGGACCCATGAGACACTCTGGACCTGGCAGCAGCATGAGGAGGCGGTACAGGGGCCCATGACAGATTACGGGCCTGGCAGCAGCATGAGGAGTCGGTACGGGGGCCCATGGCAGATTACGGGCCTGGCAGCAGCAATGGGAGGCCCGTAATCTGCCAGCACCCTATGACAAAATGGAACCCACCAGCAGTGTGAGGAGACCTGAAAGTGGCACATGGCAGAGTGTGGCGATAGAGACAGCAGCAATGGGAGGCCGTACAGGGACCCATGAGACACTCTGGACCTGGCAGCAGCATGAGGAGGCGGTACGGGGGCCCATGGCAGATTACGGGCCTGGCAGCAGCAATGGGAGGCCCGTAATCTGCCAGCACCCTATGACAAAATGGAACCCACCAGCAGTGTGAGGAGACCTGAAAGTGGCACATGGCAGAGTGTGGCGATGGAGACAGCAGCAATGGGAGGCCGTACAGGGACCCATGAGACACTCTGGACCTGGCAGCAGCATGAGGAGGCGGTACAGGGGCCCATGACAGATTACGGGCCTGGCAGCAGCATGAGGAGTCGGTACTGGGGCCCATGGCAGATTTCGGGCCTGGCAGCAGCAATGGGAGGCCCGTAATCTGCCAGCACCCTATGACAAAATGGAACCCACCAGCAGTGTGAGGAGACCTGAAAGTGGCACATGGCAGAGTGTGGCGATAGAGACAGCAGCAATGGGAGGCCGTACAGGGACCCATGAGACACTCTGGACCTGGCAGCAGCATGAGGAGGCGGTACAGGGGCCCATGACAGATTACGGGCCTGGCAGCAGCATGAGGAGGCGGTACGGGGGCCCATGGCAGATTACGGGCCTGGCAGCAGCAATGGGAGGCCCGTAATCTGCCAGCACCCTATGACAAAATGGAACCCACCAGCAGTGTGAGGAGACCTGAAAGTGGCACATGGCAGAGTGTGGCGATAGAGACAGCAGCAATGGGAGGCCGTACAGGGACCCATGAGACACTCTGGACCTGGCAGCAGCATGAGGAGGCGGTACGGAGGCCCATGGCAGATTACGGGCCTGGCAGCAGCAATGGGAGGCCCGTAATCTGCCAGCACCCTATGACAAAATGGAACCCACCAGCAGTGTGAGGAGACCTGAAAGTGGCACATGGCAGAGTGTGGCGATGGAGACAGCAGCAATGGGAGGCCGTACAGGGACCCATGAGACACTCTGGACCTGGCAGCAGCAAGAGGAGGCGGTACAGGGGCCCATGGCAGAGTGGCGAAGCGTAAGCAGCTTAAATTGAAGGCCATACAGAGGCCTATGTTAAAAATAATAACATGTTTGGGGCATGATTCATGGCGGATTTAGTCAGTTGTGTCAGGAACTGGTGGTTTGAAATCCAGACTAATCCACGCCTGATTCATTTTCACAAACGTGAGTCTCTCCACACTTTGGGTGGACAGTCGTGTCCTCCGCGGAGTTACAATACCTCCTGCCGCACTAAACACGCGCTCCGATGCCACGCTACTGGCCGGGCATGACAGCCTTTCAAGGGCAAATTCAGCTAGTTGGGGCCAAAGGTCAAGTTTCGTTGCCCCCAGTAGTCAAGGGGATTGTCTACCTCGGTTGGCAGGGTGCTGTCCAAGTAGGCCCAAGCCTGTTGTTTGAGGTCCTGCTCCAGGTCCACCTGATGCTGCTGCTGCTGCGGCTGGTTAGTAGTTTCCTCACTGCGCTGGTGAAGAAAGCTACTCATCATCGACTGCAGACTGAGGCAGCCGCTGCTGGTGGAGCTGCCACTGCTCCTACCACCCCACCCCTCCCCTGCTGCCATGGCAGCGGAATGCGAGCGCAGAGGGCCCACAGTGTCTGAGGATGGACGTTGGCGCAGAAAGGCAGAGACCAACTGACTACATAGGTGGTTTTTATAGTACGTTATTTTGGCCTCCCTCTCAGCAGGTGTGAAAAAGGCCACCATTTTTGAACGGTAGCGAGGGTCCAACAAGGTGGACAGCCAAAAGTCATCCCTCTGTCTGATGGTTATTATTCGGCTGTCGCTACGCAAGCAACCGAGCATGCTATGGGCCATTTGTGCCAAGGAATGCGAGGGACTCCCTGCCTCCATCTCCACAGCATACTGCCACGGTGCGTCTGGGTCCTCTGTCTCCTCCTCCTCCTCTACCAGATGCTCCTGCTCCTCCACTCCTGTCCGCTGAGTGGAAAAACCACCCATTTCACTCAATAATTCCTGAGCACCAATGTCCTCCTCTACCTCCTCCTCTTCTTCCTGTCCTGCCCCCACAGGGGTCATGTGGCGTTGAGATCTGTGCGCCACGTCTACCGCACCCTGACCAGCCATTGTTAACAGCATTTGTTCCAGGACGTGCAACAGAGGAATGACGTCGTTCATCCCATAGTCCTGCCGACTCACGAATAGCGTGGCCTCCTCAAAGGGCCTGAGCAAGCGGCAGGTGTCACGCATGAGCTGCCAATGGCTGACATCTAAGTTACACAGGGGAGTACCTTTATCCGCTTGTAACATCAGGAAATCGGTGATGGCCTTTCGCTGTTCGTAAAGGCGGTCTAACATATGTAGGGTTTAATTCCACCTTGTTGCAACGTCGCAGATCAGGCGATGCTGTGGAATTCCGTTCTGCAGCTCAAGGAGGGTGTGCTTTGCGGTGTAGGAATGGCTGAAATGCATGCAAAGTTTACGTGACATTTTAAGGATGTCTTGCAGTGGGATGGTGGATTTTAGGAACCGCTTGACAACCAGATTGAACACGTGAGCCATACATGGTGCATGGCACAACCTTCCTTGACGCAGAGCAGACACCATGTTCTTTCCGTTGTCGGTCAACATGGTTCCGATTTTCAGTTTGCGCGGAGACAGCCATCTGTCGATTTCTCTGTTCATTACACTCAGAAGTTCCTCCCCTGTGTGACTACGTTCGCCAAGGCATACCAGGTGCAGCACAGCGTGACACCGTTGCGCCCTGCACATGTGATATGCCGGTCGGGTAATGGGACTTGGCACGGGGGTGGCGGCTGAGGACACGGCGGAAGAAGAGGTGGTAGAGGCGGACATCTTTTCTGGACCAAGGACGTGCAAACGTGGAGGCAAAAGCGGTGTGACCTGTCCAAGTTGCTGGTGCGGCTGTGCCGGCACCACGTTCACCCAGTGGGCCGTAAATGACATGTACTGTCCCTGACCGTAGTTACAGCTCCACACGTCGGCGCTGCCGTGCACTTTGGCAGAGACCGACATGCTCAAAGACTGGCCCACCATCTCTTCTACATGTGAATGCAGGGCTGGCAATGCCTTTTTGGCGAAGAAATGCCGGCTTGGCACTCTCCACCGCGGCGCGGCACAAGCCATCATTTCTCGGAAAGGTGCTGAGTCCACCACTTGGAAAGGGAGGGACTGCAGCACCAGCAACTTGGACAGGAGGACGTTCAGCTTTTGCACAGTCGGGTGCGTGCTCGCAAACTGTTGTCTCTTGGAAACGGATTCCAAGAAAGACTGCTGACGGAATCCGTGAAGAGGAGTAGCAGGAGAAGGAGCATCTGAACGAGCGGAAGATGCCAACGAGCGACAACTCCCCTCAGCAGAGGTGTTGGAGCCTTGACTGGCTGATAGAGGGCGATTGACGTCGGGTGACGGAGAAAGTAACGGAGCGGGTGATGAAGCGGGGGCTGGGGCAGGCAGAACCGCCGTATCTTTATCACGGTTTTCCCAGTCCACCAAATGGCGACGTTGCATATGCTGCCGCAACGCTGTAGTCCCAACATGGGCCCCCTGGCCACGCTTGACTTTCTGGCCACATAGTCGACATACGGCTACGTTTACTTCCTCGGGCGGCTTGACGAAAAATTGCCACACCGCCGAGTAGGAAACTTTACCCCCGCTACTCCTCACTGGCTGACTGCTACTTCCTCCGTGCACACCGGCACCACTACTGGCCGTGGTGGTAGGCTGCAGCGGAGCTGGTGCTCTACTCCGTGGCCGTTTGCCTCCACTGACACTGCTGCGACCCTGCTGCCTCCTGGGCAACCCATCGACTGTTTTGCTCGCTGCCAAGCTGGCACCCTCTTCTCCTGATGATGCAGAAGCAATAGCCTGATGACGACGAGGCTGCCAAGTGCGATCAGCCTCATCATCATCAATTAGGGTCTCCGCCTCACTACTAGCCCCCTCGGCTGCGTGTGGGTCAGGAGACAGACCTGTCTCTAGACCGGCTACCGGGCCACTCTCCTCGCCACTACTTCTTCGCCTGGCTGCTGAAGAGGCGGATGTCTCCCCCCGTTCCTGACCGCCCTCTGTTAGCTCTTCCTCACTGTACAGTGGGGCTGAGCCCACAGCATGCGATACATCGCTTGGTGAGGGAACACCAAAGGACAGGGGCAGGTAGAGGACACGTGATTTCAGTGGGCTTGCTCCCGGGCCATGCCAACTAACGGTTGTGTCTGACGTACCCACCGACCGTTGGCTGTAGGTGTCAGAGGTGACCTGGGAAGAGGAAGACGACCAAGCCAACCAATCGATGACGGCAGGGTTGTCGGTGGAGACACGACCGCTGGATGACACCGGGAGCACTGGCCTCTGGCTGCGACTAGTGCTGCCTCGACCCCTTCCTCTGCTGCCACGTCTGCTCGCTCCTGAAACATTGCCTCCTCTGCCACTCCTCTGCGTGTTGTCTGACATACTCTTTAATTCAACGATTCTGTGTCCCTGAGTAACGATTCTGTGTCCCTGAGTAACAATTATGTGTCTGTCCCTGAGTAACAATTCTGTGTCCCTCAGTAACAATTCTGTGTCCCTCAGTAACAATTCTGTGTCTGTCCCTGAGTAACAATTCTGTGTCCCTCAGTAACAATTCTGTGTCCCTCAGTAACAATTCTGTGTCTGTCCCTCAGTAACAATTCTGTGTCCCTGAGTAACAGTTCTGTGTCCCTGAGTAACAATTCTGTGCCCCTGAGTAACAGTTCTGTGTCCCTCAGTAACAATTCTGTGTCCCTGAGTAACAGTTCTGTGTCCCTGAGTAACAATTCTGTGTCCCTCAGTAACAATTCTGTGTCCCTCAGTAACAATTCTGTGTCCCTCAGTAACAATTCTGTGTCTGTCCCTGAGTAACAATTCTGTGTCCCTCAGTAACAATTCTGTGTCCCTCAGTAACAATTCTGTGTCTGTCCCTGAGTAACAATTCTGTGTCCCTGAGTAACAGTTCTGTGTCCCTGAGTAACAATTCTGTGTACAAAATGCAATATCTCCTGCGCTCCAGGACCCAGACCGGTGGTGAGTAGATGGAACAAACTCCAAAAAAGGAAGGAACCACCGAAATAGACAAGGTCGTGCAGCTCCACACCAAGGCTGGGGAAGCCCAAACGAAACTCTGAGGAAGAAGGCTTGTCCTTCGAAACGCGTCAGCTGTACTGAGTGGCTTCCTCCATGATGGGATTCGCATTTGCATCTTGCCTTTAAAGTCCCTTTGAGGACTTACATGCCTGTTTTTATTCGCTGTTTGTGAGTACCATTCTTTTATTCAATAAATTTTGGTTACTGAGGTAATGCGCAAGGTTGGTGTGCTTCTTTTTGTTGTTCTTCCTCACAGTAACAATTCTGTGTCCCTGAGTAACAGTTCTGTGTCCCTGAGTAACAATTCTGTGTCCCTGAGTAACAATTCTGTGTCCCTCAGTAACAATTCTGTGTCCCTCAGTAACAATTCTGTGTCCCTCAGTAACAATTCTGTGTCTGTCCCTGAGTAACAATTCTGTGTCCCTGAGTAACAGTTCTGTGTCCCTGAGTAACAATTCTGTGTCCCTGAGTAACAGTTCTGTGTCCCTGAGTAACAATTCTGTGTCCCTGAGTAACAATTCTGTGTCCCTGAGTAACAATTCTGTGTCCCTCAGTAACAATTCTGTGTCCCTCAGTAACAATTCTGTGTCCCTCAGTAACAATTCTGTGTCTGTCCCTGAGTAACAATTCTGTGTCCCTCAGTAACAATTCTGTGTCCCTCAGTAACAATTCTGTGTCCCTCAGTAACAATTCTGTGTCTGTCCCTGAGTATCAATTCTGTGTCCCTGAGTAACAGTTCTGTGTCCCTGAGTAACAATTCTGTGTCCCTGAGTAACAATTCTGTGTCCCTGAGTAACAATTCTGTGTCTGTCCCTGAGTAACAATTCTGTGTCCCTGAGTAACAGTTCTGTGTCCCTGAGTAACAATTCTGTGTCTCTGAGTAACAGTTCTGTGTCCCTGAGTAACAGTTCTGTGTCCCTGAGTAACAATTCTGTGTCCCTCAGTAACAATTCTGTGTCTGTCCCTGAGTAACAATTCTGTGTCCCTCAGTAACAATTCTGTGTCCCTCAGTAACAATTCTGTGTCTGTCCCTGAGTAACAGTTCTGTGTCCCTGAGTAACAGTTCTGTGTCCCTGAGTAACAATTCTGTGTCCCTGAGTAACAGTTCTGTGTCCCTGAGTAACAGTTCTGTGTCCCTGAGTAACAATTCTGTGTCCCTGAGTAACAATTCTGTTCCCCTGAGTAACAATTCTGTGTCCCTGAGTAACAATTCTGTGTCCCTCAGTAACAATTCTGTGTCCCTCAGTAACAATTCTGTGTCTGTCCCTGAGTAACAATTCTGTGTCCCTCAGTAACAATTCTGTGTCCCTCAGTAACAATTCTGTGTCTGTCCCTGAGTAACAATTCTGTGTCCCTCAGTAACAATTCTGTGTCCCTCAGTAACAATTCTGTGTCTGTCCCTGAGTAACAATTCTGTGTCCCTCAGTAACAATTCTGTGTCCCTCAGTAACAATTCTGTGTCCCTCAGTAACAGTTCTGTGTCCCTGAGTAACAATTCTGTGTCCCTGAGTAACAATTCTGTGTCCCTCAGTAACAATTCTGTGTCCCTCAGTAACAATTCTGTGTCCCTCAGTAACAATTCTGTGTCTGTCCCTGAGTAACAATTCTGTGTCCCTCAGTAACAATTCTGTGTCCCTCAGTAACAATTCTGTGTCTGTCCCTGAGTAACAATTCTGTGTCCCTGAGTAACAGTTCTGTGTCCCTGAGTAACAGTTCTGTGTCCCTGAGTAACAATTCTGTGTCCCTGAGTAACAATTCTGTTTCCCTGAGTAACAATTCTGTGTCCCTGAGTAACAATTCTGTGTCCCTCAGTAACAATTCTGTGTCCCTCAGTAACAATTCTGTGTCTGTCCCTGAGTAACAATTCTGTGTCCCTCAGTAACAATTCTGTGTCCCTCAGTAACAATTCTGTGTCTGTCCCTGAGTAACAATTCTGTGTCCCTCAGTAACAATTCTGTGTCCCTCAGTAACAATTCTGTGTCTGTCCCTGAGTAACAATTCTGTGTCCCTGAGTAACAGTTCTGTGTCCCTGAGTAACAATTCTGTGTCCCTGAGTAACAGTTCTGTGTCCCTGAGTAACAATTCTGTGTCCCTGAGTAACAATTCTGTGTCCCTCAGTAACAATTCTGTGTCCCTCAGTAACAATTCTGTGTCTGTCCCTCAGTAACAATTCTGTGTCCCTCAGTAACAATTCTGTGTCCCTCAGTAACAATTCTGTGTCTGTCCCTGAGTAACAATTCTGTGTCCCTGAGTAACAGTTCTGTGTCCCTGAGTAACAATTCTGTGTCCCTGAGTAACAGTTCTGTGTCCCTGAGTAACAATTCTGTGTCCCTCAGTAACAATTCTGTGTCCCTCAGTAACAATTCTGTGTCCCTCAGTAACAATTCTGTGTCCCTCAGTAACAATTCTGTGTCCCTCAGTAACAATTCTGTGTCTGTCCCTGAGTAACAATTCTGTGTCCCTCAGTAACAATTCTGTGTCCCTCAGTAACAATTCTGTGTCCCTCAGTAACAATTCTGTGTCTGTCCCTGAGTAACAATTCTGTGTCCCTGAGTAACAGTTCTGTGTCCCTGAGTAACAATTCTGTGTCCCTGAGTAACAGTTCTGTGTCCCTGAGTAACAATTCTGTGTCCCTGAGTAACATTTCTGTGTCCCTCAGTAACAAATCTGTGTCCCTCAGTAACAATTCTGTGTCCTTCAGTAACAATTCTGTGTCCCTCAGTAACAATTCTGTGTCTGTCCCTGAGTAACAATTCTGTGTCCCTCAGTAACAATTCTGTGTCCCTCAGTAACAATTCTGTGTCCCTGAGTAACAATTCTGTGTCCCTGAGTAACAGTTCTGTGTCCCTGAGTAACAATTCTGTGTCCCTGAGTAACAGTTCTGTGTCCCTGAGTAACAATTCTGTGTCCCTGAGTAACAATTCTGTGTCCCTCAGTAACAATTCTGTGTCCCTCAGTAACAATTCTGTGTCTGTCCCTGAGTAACAATTCTGTGTCCCTCAGTAACAATTCTGTGTCCCTCAGTAACAATTCTGTGTCTGTCCCTGAGTAACAATTCTGTGTCCCTGAGTAACAGTTCTGTGTCCCTGAGTAACAATTCTGTGTCCCTGAGTAACAGTTCTGTGTCCCTGAGTAACAATTCTGTGTCCCTGAGTAACAATTTTGTGTCCCTGAGTAACAATTCTGTGTCCCTCAGTAACAGTTCTGTGTCCCTGAGTAACAATTCTGTGTCCCTGAGTAACAATTCTGTGTCCCTCAGTAACAATTCTGTGTCCCTCAGTAACAATTCTGTGTCCCTCAGTAACAATTCTGTGTCTGTCCCTCAGTAACAATTCTGTGTCCCTCAGTAACAATTCTGTGTCCCTCAGTAACAATTCTGTGTCTGTCCCTGAGTAACAATTCTGTGTCCCTCAGTAACAATTCTGTGTCCCTCAGTAACAATTCTGTGTCCCTGAGTAACAATTCTGTGTCCCTGAGTAACAGTTCTGTGTCCCTGAGTAACAATTCTGTGTCCCTGAGTAACAGTTCTGTGTCCCTGAGTAACAATTCTGTGTCCCTGAGTAACAATTCTGTGTCCCTCAGTAACAATTCTGTGTCCCTCAGTAACAATTCTGTGTCCCTCAGTAACAATTCTGTGTCTGTCCCTGAGTAACAATTCTGTGTCCCTCAGTAACAATTCTGTGTCCCTCAGTAACAATTCTGTGTCTGTCCCTGAGTAACAATTCTGTGTCCCTGAGTAACAATTCTGTGTCCCTGAGTAACAATTCTGTGTCCCTGAGTAACAGTTCTGTGTCCCTGAGTAACAATTCTGTGTCCCTGAGTAACAATTTTGTGTCCCTGAGTAACAATTCTGTGTCCCTCAGTAACAATTCTGTGTCCCTCAGTAACAATTCTGTGTCCCTCAGTAACAATTCTGTGTCTGTCCCTGAGTAACAATTCTGTGTCCCTGAGTAACAGTTCTGTGTCCCTGAGTAACAATTCTGTGTCCCTGAGTAACAATTCTGTGTCCCTAAGTAACGATTCTGTGGCCCTAAAGTCTCTTTGGCCCTAACTCTGTCCCTAATACAGAGAGGTCTGTCTCTCTTGAATGACCGGAGGCTAATGGAGAATTCTAAGATGGCCGCAATTTATAGCTCGACCATTACACAGTGCTGGCTGGCTGGCTGCTGATTGGCTAATGCGATCACATGTCATGAATGAATGCATTAATCCCCGCTCCATCGCCACACATGTCGCCGCCATTTTTGGAAAATTTCGATTCGCGCATCCGAAGTCTGCTAATTTTCGGATTCGGCGCGAATCGAATTTTTCCTAATCTTCGAAACGAATTCCACTTCGCCAAGTTCGATTCGCTCATCTCTAATCACAACTAACGTATAAATCACTAAAACATAAAATACAAAATTTGTAGTATATATTAGGTCATATAAGAGTTCATCAGGTGACTATGGTGCTCGTTATTCTTGTGACTTCCTGGGACCGGTGGAGGTGCATACAAGTGTATAAGCACTTGTCTGAGACGTTCCTCGGCTGCAGAGGATTGCGGAGCCTGATGTGTGCGCACTGTGCAGGAGAGGAAGAGCGGACGGAGCCGACCCCCCCATAGACGGACGATCAATGAGAGCAAGGAGTGTGGGCTGGAATCGGGCGCAGGATGACAGAAAAGAGAACGCTCCATCTCCAGGGACCCCTCTCTGATCTGCAGTGATCCTAACCTCCAGAGAGGGAGCCTCCACTAGACCCAGCAGGCTGCACCCACCTATCCCATAAAAGGGAACTCTGGATTATCCTGATTCAACCAACCCACATCTCAGGACCAATCTACCCATAGAGGGAGTGCATAGGACTTCTCACCCCAGGATGACCATTGATGACATTAGGATAATTTATTAATGAGCGCATTAGCTTGCGCATTCTGGTGAGTGCGCATTGCTTATACACTTGTATGCACCTCCACCGGTCCCAGGAAGTCACAAGAATAACGAGCACCTTAGTCACCTGATGAACTGTTATATGACCTAATATATACTACAAATTTTGTATATAATGTTTTAGTGATTTATACGTTAGTCTTTTTATACACCTTTTTGATTTAACGCTGCATATCATTATTTATATTGTCTATTTAAAGGTTTTATTTGGTTACCTCGATAGTAGCTGCTTTTATTTTAATTTGTGCGCTCACATCCACTTGTCCTATATAATAAAACATCACAGCTGGCTACGAAGGGGCAGCACTCCTTAGAAGGCAAACCGTATATACCAGCAGTTCTCTTTATGTCACATAACCAGGCAACTTGCACACATGTGAAGACCGTCTATGCGTTTTTACCAAAGGTAGAAATGAAACCTGTTTTGGTTTATAGTAGTCCTATAAACTGCATACATTTTTAATATCCATAGCCGACGCTTTAAAAGCCTGCACAAGCTACCATTTTAGATTTACAGAGGAGGTGTTAGAATTACTGCCCTCGATCTGACATTCACGGCGATACCTCACATGCATGGTGCAACCGCTGTTTACATACTGGCACAGGGTCAACGTGCATGCGCAGGGGGGCTGAGGGTGCTTTTTTTTTTTTTTTTTTTAAGTTATTTTGATTTTTTCATTATTTTTACACTGTTCCTTTAATTTCTTTTTTTTTTTTTATCACTTTTAATGCTATCACAGGGAATGCAAATATCCCCTATAGCCTTAATGGGCATTGTCATAGATTCTTTTTTGAGAAATCTGGGGTCTATCAGACTCTAGATATCTCCTCTGCCCTTACCTTATCTAATCTCACCAAGATTGGTGTGATGAGAGGGTTTCCCAATTTACAAATGGCACTGTTTATATCCTGCGAAACTAAAGTGATGAAATGTTCGTAGCTTTCTATTTCTTAGATTATAGAGATGATTGGCACTATTCCGGTCTCCAATAAGCTCTATGGTCAGCTGACAAACACACCGGCTGCATTGCCAGGTTCCCACGATGGCACGGGACTGCTTGAGAAGGCTGTAGAAGGCAGTGGGGAGGAGGGGCATCTTATCCCACTGCTTGTAAAAGCAATCCTGCAGCTAATTAGCCACTAGGGTTGCTTTTGCATGAAAGCCGATCGCCGCCTGAAAAAAACAATACTAGGATGATGCCTGCAGCTGTATAACCACTTAAATCCAGTGATGTACCAGTACGTCGGTGGTCCTTGTTAGGTGTATATGCCATGTTCTTCTTTTTTTTTTTTATGCAGCCTTTGGGCTGAATGAAGAAAAGAGAAGAAATCTCTGCCGGAAAAAGTGTGTGGTATGCCCATCATTAGAATATACCACCCTGCATCCACCCACTTCTAGTGGTGGGCAAACATGAAACGTGCCAAAAAATATTATAAAATATATATGCCGAAGCATTGGGGCCATCCACCCACTGGCCACCCCAGGCCCCTATGCTTCGGCATATTTGCTCTTTTTTTAACTGCGGATTAAAAATTTTATCCAACAGCACTGCTCACACCTACTTATGTATATTCTGAGAGCAAGACCGTGTTGCTGTGAGAATAAACAATTCGGTGCTGCAGCTGAATGACATTCTCATTTCTCAAGCAGGCTTTTTCCCCCTTTTTAAGACAGGTATTTAAAAGCCGGGGGGGGGGGAGTGATTAGGATGCACAGTGCCACATGCGCCAATTCTAAGATTGTACAAATGTCTAAATAGTGGCACGCTTGAATAAAAATTGTCCATGTATAAGTGGTACCCCATATGGAAAAAGTTTACACTAAGTTCGAAACTATCTTGCCACTGCTCCCCATGTAGTCTGGGCATCTGGGGGGCTCCATGTGACTATCTTTTCCCTCGTAAATCCGAAACTTATATGTATAGTGGGACTTCAGGAGGTCGGCGGGCATTCTGACACTGGGTGGGAACTGACCAACTGCCACTGACATCTTCAGTGACACTAATACAGTGATCAGTTCTAATAAAAAGCACTGACACTGTACTAATGGCACTGAGCAGGAAGGGGCTAACATCTGGGGCAATCAAAGGGTTAACAATGTGCTGTTTGTGTTTTATTGTTAAAAGTGTGAGCTGTTTTACTAGGGAGACCTGCTGCTTTCTATCTCTGCTGTGCGTAGAGCTAGAAAGAAGCAAGTCCATGCTGAGCAGAGAGAGATCTGTATTGTCTACACACAGATCTTTCCCCTCTCAGCTTCACCGACATCCTAAGGAACTAATTATAGCGCGGGTAGGACGGTGTTTGCGTGCGCACCCTCTACATGGAAATGTAAAACCATGTATATTAACATGATTTTGAACAGCGTGGCCACCCTGTAGCAGTACGTCTGCTATGGGGCAGTCATGTGGTTAACTAATATATACAATTGTGTGGTGTCTGCTTTTAGGGCTCTTTCCACAACAGTACAGGAAACACATGTTCAAAACACATTGAGTGTGCGATCCACTGCGGGTGTCAATATTGTCTTAACAGCCCAAACGCAAATCACAAACGCAATGCATTTGTCTGCACTGGATCACATGACATCACAGTACTGTTATATGGTTACAGTGCATTTTTAAAAAGAGGGCATACAGTCTAGGGCAATTTCAGCCAATTAAAATTACTAAATCACACAGGACCACGTGACCCAGGTGTGAACTGGCCATTAGACAGGATCTCCCACCAGCCTATGGGCCTGTGACAGCTGCCTATTGTTAATGTGACCCCATATACATAAATAATTTTTAAACAAATTTTTTACATGAATACTGATAACACTGCATAAAGCTGATCTGATCTGTTTTACAGAAGTGTCTAGAAAAATATTTTAGATTATACACTATGCAGTTTTGTAATTTGGGATTTGTGTAGACCACTCTACATTATGTAAGAAAATGCCCTGGATTATTGCAGGGACAAAGAGGGAATCTGAGAGTTTGTCTTTCGTGAGACAATGGTATGGATGGCAATTTGTCACCCAGTGGCTTTCTCTGGTTACAGTTTGTCACAGCTATGAGATAAGATTAGCTCTTCACAGGCCTCTCTGATGGACTCCTGTTCAAACAATCTCTTCTCTAGCTCCTGTCTGCTGTCATTTAAACACTAACTTTCTATAAAGAGATAGAGGCTGATACATGATTGCTAAGTCTCTCTTATATGTGATCAAGCTACTTAAGGGATCAGCTACAGCAAGATTTTTAATTGAGTAGTAGCTTGAGATTAACCCCTTGTTAAAACCAATGTATATGTAAACTGTCAACAAGAGGTTGATTTTAGGGTAAAGAGGGCCCAATAATTGCAGGCAATGCTCCTGAATTCAAGCACTGCTTGTGATCATTGAGCCATTTCTGAACCATAATGAGGCAGGTAGCCAGAGGCATTCATTATTGCAGAGAGATTCCAGCATGTGGACCCGATGCTTTCTTCTGCAATGAAGCAGTGCATAAGATAAAAGAACCATGTATAGTCTATGATTCCATGCACCTTTAGAGGTGAAGGGGGTAAACTAGGTACCCCAAATTCCAGGAGAAACAATACCAACAAGTTTTATGTGCAGGCTAGTTCCCCAAAAACAATTGGTTTGGATCTTTCTTTCATATCCATAGATATGAGATTGTCCCTGTATTTGGATGATATCTAAAGCTAACTTAGAAGTTTACCAATCAGTATAATATAAAAGAAAAGTAGTGGCTACACACATATGACTGGGATCATTCAATCAGTCAATTACTGTGAATACACCGATCGAATTAAATAAAATCACAATTCTGCATCAACTGAATTTTTTTTGTTTGCTTCTAATTGCATGTTCTGCAGAACTAGTTATAATACATATAATTTAAATGACCAGTTTTTATTGATTATATACATCCATGAATGATCAGTGGTATTTTAGATAAATATTTTTAAGCAGTGCTGGAAAAGGTCCTTTAGCACCCAAGGCAAAAAGGCCAAATCATGCCCCCCTCTTCATGAGCTGTGACCTATTCTGCAGCATAGGTTGCAGGTCTTGCCCTTTTTGCTCTTTAGTACATCTCTTCTACCATTAAAAAATGTTCACAGCTTGAATTTTTTTAAAAACAGCTATAGTTCCACTTTAAGGCCAGGCTATTGAACCAGTGGTAATAACGCATTTTTTTGTCATACATTCCATGACAGTTTGATGTTGACATATTAGCATTTTAGTATGTTTATAGCATTCTAATAACCATATATAGCTTACCATTTCTTTTTAATGCAAAGATAGACCCTCTGACTGGTCTTGTCACCACCCCTCTCATCGACATTGGCATGTAAAATGCAGGCCAAGAGGCCACCACTGATCCAGCATTGTGCATTATGACGTAGACACTGGAGAGAAGAGAACGAGAGAACTGGCTGCTGTGAGACCACAGAGTAAGGTAAGTACCAGGGGCGGACTGACAACTCATGGGGCCCCCGGGAAATAGGGGATCATGGGGCCCCTGTGTCTTCTCCCACACCCAAAAAAGTCTATAAAAAGGTACCAGGGGCATCTCATGGGGCCCCCTACTGACCCCGGGCCCTCGGGCAGTGCCCGAGTGCTCAAATGGTCAGTCCGCCCCTGGTAAGTACTATTCTGTTTTGTCATCCTCTTGACAAAAACTGCAATAAAGCATTCAACAGCCTGGGGGGGGTCACAGTTTTTTAATTTTTTTTTACTCCCCTTACTTCTGCTTTGATGTAATTGTAGCGCAGACCCCTGATGAGAATTGCAAAGTTGTCCGAAGTTCTGTTCACAAGTGAGTGCACAGCAGCCAGGCACACAGCACAAAGACAAAGCAGAGCATGTCTTTTTAAGGTTTAATACTTGTTGAACTTGGATAGGGTGCAGGGTGAGCTTTGGAATTCTCCAAATTTAGTGCACAATGTAGAAGAGGATGCTCTCAACCTAACTAGACTCTTTAAAACAACTTAAAATTCACTGGACTAGCAGTGAATGATCAAACAACTCAGGGGACTCCAAACACAGGAGCAGTCCTAAGTCAGGAACTCAGGAGCCAATGGTCAAAGCATTAAGCAGCGTCAATCAATAGGATCTCTCACTCTGGCCTATGCTCACAATGCCCATATGTACTGGGATGCATCCATCCAATACCAACCAGATACTTTTCCTGTGAGGTTCCAGGCCAGATCCTCAGTGAACCCCCACTGAATTGGCTTCAGCTTCACTCGGACAATAAGCCCCCCTGTTCTCCCTGAGCTGGAACCTCAATGAACATCTCTCAGAAAGTAGGCACCGCATCTCTGTCCACATGATGGTCCGGCTGCCATCTTTGTGAGTGGTTTTATACTGTTTTTGTTTGCTCCATGTGGATATTTTAAATTTGGCAATAAAAATACTACACTATTAGCCGTTTTTTCTCTGGGCTCTTTTTGTGAGCTGTTTTTTTCAGGATTCTTGCCATTATTCACCTTGAGGATTGGTTGCTGTGCTGGAGATATTCCCCATTCTGGTAAATCATAGCTTCCACGTGTTTGTGCTTGATGGGAACACAGCCTGACCTGCTTGTGGAGGAGTGTGCCATTTTTGCTGTACATGAGCATGATATACGTGCTTCTGGTGAGTGCATATAAAGAAGTCATTTTCACGGATTCACTTATCACTGAAGTCACGATCTTCATTTGGATTCATTTATTATAATAATTATGGTGAATACTTGTGAGCTATTATGAATCGAGGTGTTCAATGTGTTCTACAAGTGTATGAGGTGCGCTGGCACTTGCACTGACTCACTTAGCTAGTGTGTATAAATGATAGAAAAAAGATTGCGCCGCGCTCCTATATATTTATATATACAGCTTAAGGTTCTAAAGTGTATCAAATAACAATATTACCAAATATGAACTGTGACTATACCGCTAAATGCATATGAAATAATACATATAGATAGCATGCATGGTAAATAATCCTAAAGCAATAGTGCCTTAATGGGTGCCACGGTATAAACCTATGTTGCACCTATATATAACTGTGTATACTCTATATTAATAGTGCAAAAGCATATGTGCACATGCTAAACAGATATATATACAGTCTTTGAAATAAATGTGCAGGTGGATATTCTGTTCCTTTTCTCCGAGTGCTAGATGGTCTCCTTATATGCTCACCTCTATATTTGCCTGAATGAATCCAGGCAAATACGCTTTTTATCCTTCCAGGATAGATGAAATGGGATGATGCCTTTGCTCTAGCCGTCCTATGAGGTGGACATGCATATGGATGAATCCTCCTGTTATCTCCTTTATCTCCCTGTGTATCTATGAGTACACTGAATAGCTCTCTTGGGATCTCCCAATTCCCCTCCTGGGGTTGTTTCCTCGTTCACTCCTCCTTATATCAGCTCATGGGATGTTTGGTCAAAAAGAGGAAAAAGCAGACCATAGTGTCTTATCCTTATACACAAAATGGATTTATTTCTGCCAATAACAGGTATAACTTGATGGTATGCAGCTCATATATGATCCAGACAGGCATAGATGGCAATCAGCAGGTAAAAAGTAGGTAAAAAGAAACCTCTCTGCAGCTGCCCCTGCAGTGCTGTCTGCCTGTGCTTGTGCTCGGATCTGCTCGCTTCTCCAGTGCAATGTCGTGACGTCAGAGCCCCTCCCCTACGCGTTGCGTCACAGGGTCATGTGACTTCATCAGGGGGAATTTGAATCAATTTGAATCAAATTCCCCCTGATGAAGTCACATGACCCTGTGACGCAACGCGTAGGGGAGGGGCTCTGACGTCACGACATTGCACTGGAGAAGCGAGCAGATCCGAGCACAAGCACAGGCAGACAGCACTGCAGGGGCAGCTGCAGAGAGGTTTCTTTTTACCTACTTTTTACCTGCTGATTGCCATCTATGCCTGTCTGGATCATATATGAGCTGCATACCATCAAGTTATACCTGTTATTGGCAGAAATAAATCCATTTTGTGTATAAGGATAAGACACTATGGTCTGCTTTTTCCTCTTTTTGACCAAACATCCCATGAGCTGATATAAGGAGGAGTGAACGAGGAAACAACCCCAGGAGGGGAATTGGGAGATCCCAAGAGAGCTATTCAGTGTACTCATAGATACACAGGGAGATAAAGGAGATAACAGGAGGATTCATCCATATGCATGTCCACCTCATAGGACGGCTAGAGCAAAGGCATCATCCCATTTCATCTATCCTGGAAGGATAAAAAGCGTATTTGCCTGGATTCATTCAGGCAAATATAGAGGTGAGCATATAAGGAGACCATCTAGCACTCGGAGAAAAGGAACAGAATATCCACCTGCACATTTATTTCAAAGACTGTATATATATCTGTTTAGCATGTGCACATATGCTTTTGCACTATTAATATAGAGTATACACAGTTATATATAGGTGCAACATAGGTTTATACCGTGGCACCCATTAAGGCACTATTGCTTTAGGATTATTTACCATGCATGCTATCTATATGTATTATTTCATATGCATTTAGCGGTATAGTCACAGTTCATATTTGGTAATATTGTTATTTGATACACTTTAGAAGCTTAAGCTGTATATATAAATATATAGGAGCGCGGCGCAATCTTTTTTCTATCATGGATTCATTTATTACTGGACTTTATATTTGCTTCCATTTATTGCTTTTGTGTATTTATTCCACCACAGTCACTATTTTACTATCACCATTGCACTGCTCCTTCAGTGCTACTCTGTATTCACTATATTTACACCATTATAGCACTCCAGTGCGACTATTGCAGGGGCGGACTGACCATTTGGAAACTCGGGCACTGCCGGAGGGCCTGGGGTCAGTAGGGGGCCCCATGAGATGCCCCTGGTACCTTTTTCATAGGCTTTTTTGAGTTTGGGCAAGGACACAGGGGCCCCATGATCCTCTATTGCCCAGGGGCCCATGAGTTGTCAGTCCGCCCCTGGACTATTGAATATTTATTTATGTCACCATAGCGCCGACCAGAGCGCTTCACCGTGATTGCATCATTTATTGTCACATATTCACTTTTAGTCACCCTGTTCTTTGTTCATCATTTACATTTTCATATAACTGTGGACGTTCAGAATACTGTTTCATATTATTAGCTCTGCACCTTTTCTATACTTATTATATTGTTGAGGATACAGAGGGTGGTCCTTTAGTGCTAGCAGCTTTCTCCCTTTTTCCTGTGCGCTCACTGACATCTTCTGTGTTTACACAGTGTGTGTCAGTATGACCGCTTGAAGTCTTAACCAAAGGAACATGTGATAGGGTGGGAGACAGTTGTCAGCTCATCACAAGGCGTGCCTGAACAAGGACCCTCATGGAATAACAATCCTCACTGTCTTCTGGCTCCCATGCTGAGCGGTTGCCCTGCTGCATAATAATCATGTGGGGTCACCTGCTTGGCACAGGCACCATTCAGAGAACGCCTTGCATTTTCCTCAACGAATACAAAGTATTCTCTGAGCGGACAAGATAGGGGTAGCCCTCCTCTCCACCTCATCCAATCGAAGATTGCTTTTTACGTTCACTGAGAATATGCAAAATGGATGCTAAATGACACCTGTGCTCAGCAAGTGGCTACTATGCAGAAGGCAGCCACTCAGCACAGAACGTGGATGACAGCGAAGGTTCCTGTAGTTCAACCAGATATGGAAAATGCATACTTACAATGGTCCAAGCTGGACTGAACTGTACTTGGAATTCAGTATTTGCAGTTAAAGTCCGCCATAGACGATTATCTGCTGGACCAGCCAAGATTCGAACCATGTATGGGCAGATTGATTGTACTTAAGTTGATCAATCGATCAATTTGGGGACAACCAGCATGTCAAATTTTTCATGTAATTATTGCCAACTGCTTTAGCTACTAGCAATAATCACTGCGGGGGTCATTTACTAAAACTGGAGAGTGCAAAATCAAGTGCAACTCTGCAGAGAAACCAATCAGATTCCAGGTTTTATTGCCAAAGCTTAAATGAACAAGCTGGAGTTAGAAGCTGATTGGCTACTATACACATCTGCACCAGATTCTGAGTGCACCAATTTTAGTAAATCTCCCCCTGTGTTATCCCAGCTAGGACAGCTCCCCCCTGCTACCCCGCTGGGAGAACACAATAGGAATTTTCTCATCAACAGCAGAATCTATGGCCACATTAAAATGAGATTTAGTAAATGCATTTAGATTGATAAATAAATGAACCTGAATAACAAATTAAGGTATAAAGGTTAGGACTGAGGTAGCCTCCCTGACGGTATTCCCAAGTGTAGCTCGGGGTAAAGTTTCAATACCAAAAGCGGTAATCCCGAGCTACACTGGGGCTTACCATGCGGCGCTGCTCCGGCATCTGTTCTTCACTTACCTTGTCCTGCGCTCCCGCGATGTCCCCCCTGTAGTGTCCCCAGCAATGTAATCTGGTGGATGCCGGCATCTGTCATCTGGGTTCCGTCCCCTGCGAGCGTCGGGACGTACGGGGACGGAACGGCGAGAAATTTGAAAATGACAAAAAGTGACATTCACTAAATACACTAAAATCACATAGTATAACATTACTGTATCAAACCATTTCACATACATTTTGTCCCTAGTGCTCTGTCCTGTGCCCTGCCTGCATTTGTACTGTTCTTTCTGCCTGGAAACTGAGAAATGTCCATGACATCCAAAAAGTGTCCCTTTAGGTCAAAATTGGTTTTAGACCAGCTAGAGAACAGCGATAGTAAATTAGAACTGTTGCAGAATTGAGTGATAATGATTCGTGGGGAAATTCGTCATCAGACACTGAAAACGATTTTGCGATTTTGCTCAGTGATGTGCGAACTTGGCGCTATATTTCAAATTTCAGTGTTTTTGGTTTGATTTTATTATTGAATTAAATGTATAATTATTATATTATTATTTTTTATGATTATTTATTAAATTATAATTTTTGATTTCGTGTTTCAAATTTTATCCTACCCGTGATGTTTACTGGACTCTTGTTTAGATAGATTTCAGTGAGTTATTCCTAAAAATTACAGGCCTACAATAAAAAAAATACATATTTCCATGCAAAAAAATGTACCTCTTTGAGCACAGAAATATGGACATAATCAGACCGCTAGGGAGGTTAAGCAATGGTTCACTTTTGTGCTTCTTGTAGTAATTCACAGAGTAATGTGTAACTGTTTTATTGCCATTTCCATCTGTTAACATGTCATAGGTTATTCTGGACACACCAAAGGTTATCATGTTTATCTTGCACCTGACTTATTGTTATGTACAGTGTGACTACCACTTTTTACAACCTGTTCTATTAAGTTTTCCTGAACATATGCGCGTTCTACACCTAAATACTTTTGTCACAGAACAACATTCTTCCCTGGAGAATATGCCCATGTATGTTTTATTAAACATCTTTCTGTTCACCGTAAGATAGGTGGCTTTGACTGAATTCCACAGCAAGATCTGCTTTAAAGAGAATAATAAAAGTTAAAGCGTAATTCCAGCTTAATCCTCTTTGTCAGTTTTTATTTTTTTGTTTTTTCTTGCTGTTTGATGTTACGTTGCATAGATTTCCCTTTACTTCCCCTCAACACACAATGTTGTCATAGGAAGAAGGGTCAGCCACACACAGGAGGATAGATGAATAAAGTGTGTATTTATTGATCCATAGGAGACATAAAACAACAGGATATGAGTACAGGACCTGTTAACGCGTTTCACACTATCTCATGATTAAGCACAAGATGGTGTGAAACGCGTTAACAGGTCCTATATTCATATCCTGGTGTTTTGTGTGTCCTATGGATCAATAAATACACACTATATTCATCTATCCTCCAGTGTGCGGCTGACTCTTCTTCCTATTGCATTGTGTGTGGTGGCGAGCCAGAGCTTGCACCTGTCGTGGATTGATCTGGATTGTTTGCCTGAGCGGTATACCTTTGTTCTTTGGACACAATGTTGTCACCAGAACAGGAAGTAAGAAAAAAAATCTAGCAGGTTCATAGGTTTTACCCTTTCTCCTTTCTATGAAAAAAAATGTATTTTAACTTTTTTTTAATTTTAAAGAACATCTTCAGGTATTATCTATGGAAAGGATGGAGGAAGGTAAGTGTAATGTTATAGTTATCTCCATACTGCACTTTCGCGGATACAACTTTCTAGAAACTGTTTCGGGAGCACACCGGTAGCTCTGTGCTTCCAGTATACAGTGAAGGAAATAAGTATTTGATCCCCTGCTGATTTTGAATGTTTGCCCACTCACAAAGAAATGGTCAGTCTAAAAATCGAACGGTAGGTGTATTGTAACACTGAGAGACAGAATAGCAACAAAAAAATCAAAAGAAATGCATGTCTAACAAATTATGCACTGATTTGCATGTTCATGAGGGAAATAAGTATTTGATCCCCAATCATTCACTGTATATGCTTTTTACTTCCTGTCCCTTCTATATCATGAATGGAATCAGTCACTGCCCTGTAGATTTCTAATGCCATGACTAATTCTACAGATAAAATAGCCTGGATGGGAAGCATTCAACTAGCAGTGCTGCTGCACTTTCTGCACAGTTTTCAGATCTATCTGGGAAGTGACAGCACAGAGGTAAGTGTAAATCACACATTATACTTACCACTGTACTGTCCTTTCTGCAGACATTTCCTGGAGTTCTACTTTAGTTTTTTATTTGTTTTTTTTTTTTACATCCAGTGGTCATTTGGTCTCCTGTCCCACTGGAGTAGTGTGATTCTGGCCATTTGAACCTTTTAACTCCTTGGCACGGACAGTACGCAAATATTCAGCCTCTCGGCAGCTGGGCCTTGACACTGAGAGGACACATATTTGCGTACCAAATGTAAACAAACGTGCCGAGAGCGCACACCCTCCGTGCTCCCGGCACAATTACTGAAACTTTACAGAATGGTCCGGATCACTACTTGTGATCAAGAGCTTTCCAATCATATGATCTCTGTGACAGCCAATCATGGCAGTCACATGACCCTACACCCCGCACCGCCTCCCAGTGTCTCAAACTCTTTAAAGGACTGGGAAGGGGCCAAGGGGTTAAAGATTTTCTTAGCAGGATGCTAAGTAAATTTAGTTTTTGGCTCCTTCTGCAATCAAAGGAGCAATGATTGTTTGGTCTGGTCTGTTCAGGGTTTCACAGGCTGGGAGTTTGATTGCTTTCCCCGCCTGTAGAAGAAGTTTTCAGACCTTAGAGAGGGAAAATTCAAATAACTGGACTGAATAGTGATCAGGGTCTAGCCAATCCGTGGGAGGTGTAACCAGATGGTGGCTAGTAAGCTTAGAAATTGTCTGGAGCCCTAAAGAGAGGGTCTATCCCAACAAGGAGATCTCCAAGCCCCAGGGGGCTATTGCCCTTGAGGCAGGCTGTGGACTGTGTTGCTGTTCTGTGAGGGCTCAATGGCAGAGCTGGGATCTGGACATGATGTGAAACTGACTGCAAGGGTTCACCAAAGGGATTTGGTCAGGAGAAGAATTGTTTCCCTCACTGGACCATGTCCGGAGGAAGCTAGAAGGTGGCAGCTGTCTTGGGGACTTGTGAGTAGTGACCCTGAACTGATTCCTGGTGACTGTGTGTACTTTTGGGATATTAGTGCCATTGGTAGCTTGGATTGAAACTGCTCTCATAGGTTCTCAGATAATGGCCGTTCCCTGTCTTCAGGAGAGTCCTGGATTGTGAGCATTGAGAAGGTGTGCACTCCAGTACTGTGCAGTGTTCCTGAGATTGCACTGGGTACCAATAGCTGTGCAGAGTAACCAGATGCCAAAGAAACTTGTTTCCCGGTCTCCTGTTATAAGTTTTACCAGCAATAAATCACAAAAAGGCAAGCCCTAGAATGGTTTATTGGAGCCAGAGTGAATGTACTGTTGCTTGGGTGGCTGGTAGCCTCTGTACTGTTTGGGGGAGAACCAGATAAAATCGTCAGGCCCTGCAGGGGTAGTGCTACAACTGCATTATCTTCTTTTTCACAGATGCCTTCAAACACAGCTATGTCTAGGCAGGCGTCAATACCTTTTTCCTGAGATAAAAAAGAACTAAAATCATTTCAATAAATGTAAGGCCTCTTGCACATGGACGTACACAATTTACTGATGTTTATACGCTGGTAGAAAGATCCTGAGCAAAAAACACAAGTTGTGTTTTGTAAAGACCTCACGTATGCACATAACATTTTTCTTTAACCTTTTCTAGCTTTCAGTGTTGCAATTTACGCATATGCGCTCATACATACTTGCATATGCACACATACATGCATAAACTACTGCACTCAAGTGCAACATTTTTCATTTTTTTATGGCTCCAAATGCATCGCTGCATTACAGGTGTGTACTTTGAGAACAATGCACGTGTTTAACCTCCCTGGCGGTATGATTATTTCTGATTTTTGGTGCTGAAAGCGTTACCATTTTTTTGCATGGAAATATGTAGTTTTTTATTGTAGGCTGTAATTTTTAGCAATAACTCACTGAAATCTGTCCGAACAAGAGACTAGTAAACATTCCGGATATGATAAAACTTGAAACACGAAATCATAAATTATAATTTAATAAATAATCATTAAAAATAATATAATAATAATAAATTTAATTCAATAATATAATCAAACCAAAAACACTGGAATTTGAAATACAGAGGCAAATTCGCACATCACTGAGCAAAGTCGCAAAATCGTTTTCAGTGTCTGATGATGAATTTCCCCACGAATCATTATCACTCAATTCTGCAAGTGGTTCTAATTTACTATCGCTGTTCTCTAGCTGGTCTAAAACCGCTTTTGACCTAAAGGGACACTTTTTGGACGCCATGGACATTTGTCAGTTTCCAGGCAGAAAGAACAGACAAAATGCAGGCAGGGCACAGGACAAAGCACTCGGGACAAAATGTATGTGAAATAGGTTGAAACAGCAATGTTTTACTGTGTAAAATGAAAAAAAAAAAAATGACATTTTTTAAAATGTTTAAATTTCCCGCCGCCGGCGGCGGCGGCGCCCGTATGTCCCGACGTCACAGGGACAGAACACAGAAGCCGGATGCCGGCATCGGCCGGAGGAGATGGCCGGGGACGCTTTTTGGACGCCATGGACATTTCTCAGTTTCCAGGCAGAAAGAACAGTCAAAATGTAGGCAGGGCACAGGACAAAGCAGTAGGGACAAAATATATGTGAAATTCATTGAAACAGCAATGTTTTATTATATAATAATCATTTTTTAAAAAATGACATTTTTAAAAAATTTCAAATTTGCCGCCGGTTCCGGCGCCCGTACGTCCCGACGTCACAGGGACTGGAACACGGAAGCCGGATGCCGGCATCGGCCGGAGGAGATGGCCGGGGACGCTGCAGGGGACACATCGCGGGAGCGAAGGACAAGGTAAGCGCTGCAGGGACTCCCTGAGCAACGCCGCATGGTGAGCCCGAGTGTAGCTCGGGGTTACCGCTCTTGGTACTGAAATTTTACCCCGAGCTACACTCGGGAATACCGCCAGGGAGGTTAAAAAAAAAATGGCTAAAAATGCATATTCTAGAGCAAATATCTGGCTTGTGCGCCCAACATTTAGTCCTTATGCACACTTGAGGATTTTACAGTTGCTGTTTTTGGCTTTTGATGGTTTTTTTACAGCTAGTAAACCCCCCAGCATGTTATCCATGCACACATAGACTGCAATCAATGTTTTTTGGCTGGAAAAAACCCCAGGACTAGGGTTTCTACAGGAGTTTTTTTAGCTGTAAAAATTATCTAAAGCTGAAAAACACGGCAAAACGAGGTAAAACACCGCAAACCAGCATTTTAGGACTTTTTTTTGGTAAAAACAAATGCTAAAAAACACAAACGTGGAAAAACGTGGGTAAACGCGGCATAACGCCGCTAAACACTAATGCAAAAAAGCTAAAAAAAAGCTGAAAAACTCATGTTTTTGACATGACTTTACACAGTTAATGTTACCAGTGTTGTCAAAACACCCCGTGTGCATGGAGCCTCAGTCCTCATGCACACTGGACATTTTTGCAGCTGCTGTTTTTGGCTTTTATTTTCTACAGCCAGTAAATCCCCCAGCATGTTATCCTATGTGTCCATGCACACATAGACACATAGACTGTAATCAGCGTTTTTTGGCAGGGATGTTTTTTGGCTGGAAGAAAAACCCAGAACTAGTGGGTTTCTAGAGGAGTTTTTTAGCTGTAAATACGCTCTAACTCTGAAAAACGCTGCAAAATGCAGCAAATCATAACAAACCAGCGTTTTTGGACTTTTAATAAAAAAACATTTTTTTTGATCAACAAAAACACTAAAAACCGCAAACGTGAAAAAACGCTGAAAAACTCACATTTTTGATGTGACTTTACACAGCTAACATTGTCAGTGTTATCAAAACATCCAGTGTGCATGGAGCCTTAGAGTAACTGTAGTACTTTGGGGTGATAAATTACCTTTTCGTGGCGTGGGTCCGGTGTTACCCCATATAGGTTGCATGCTGACGATCCCCACAGGATGGATCGGATCTGCGGATTGGGGAGCACTGATACTCTGATGAAGTCACGTGATAACGTGACGCAACGCGTTGGTACGCAACTTCTGGTGACGCACTTCCGGGCGTGGTGGCCATCTTGGTACACCTTACAAACAAATGTAGTGCACCCATATGCATGAGGTTTAAGAGTCTGTTTATTGGAGAATACACGTGAGTGTAAATTCAATTTTTTAAAATATTTATGGATTAAAAACGTTATTGCACCATGGAGGAATCTTTTTTTGTCTCACCATTATGATCCTGAGTAGGGGTGAGCTATATTGCGGTAACTGAGCCAGGAGGGAGCTGAGTGGTGGTGTAGAAAGGAGCTTGTGTGGCGTTCATTTCCTGGAACCGGTTTAAATCTATTAGGATCAGGAGGTGATCCTTAAAAGCGTGCTGGCCCTTATTGGTCACGTTTTGGAGGTGAGGGGTCGAGGTGAGGGGTCATTTTGGCCATTTCAGAGGAGTTCTTTTCACCAGAGTGGAGATCACTGTTTTTTCACGGCATCACTTTCATGAAGTATATGAAGATCACGATTATATTTTTATGTTTTGTGGACATTATATTTTGTACATATATTTTTTTATATATATGTTTATCAGGATTTATACACTTTTAGAGTTTTTTTTTGTGTCCCTTAACACTTATTATTTGTCCCTAACAAGGGATTCACCTGAGACACTATTTGTGTAGTCCCATTACTGGGACAGGAGGGGGTTTTTCATAATTTATATTGCTTAAAAGTCACATGTTATGTAATATAACAGGATTTCCTGTCTTTCACTATTTTACACGGTTGGTCACGATTGGATACAGATTGTATCTGAGCACTGTGTGTGGTTTATATATATATTGTTTAAGAGTGTGTGTTATTTAATTCATTTTAGAGCGCTTCACCAATTTTTATTTTTTGAAGTTGTAAAGCAAGCTGACGATCCCCGCAGGATGGATCAGATCTGCAGATTGAGCATAATGGATCGGAGTCCAGTATATTATGCTCAATCCGCAGATCCAATCCATTCTGCGGGGATCGTCGGAGGGGGTGTCACCAATTGTTATCATACCGGGTGACACCAACCCTAGGGACGCCTCTGCATCAAACTATATCTTGCAAAATACGTGTGTTGTTTTGCTCACACATGTATAAGAATATATACGTGGCTTCCCGCTGTGCCAATTCACAGACCGCATAAAATAATAGACATTTTGACAGCAGCACTATTTCTTGATAATCCTTTAAGTCACACGGGTCTCCATGTGTAATACATTGCCTGAAAGCCAGTGGTCAGCGTAAGCAAACACTTTAGACAGGCCTGGGCCTGGAGATTGCTGTCATTTGTTTGCAGCCAAGAAGACAAGACACAAGGACCTATTGAAAGTGCCTGGCTTCAAGTACAGACAGATGGAGAGCACAAGGGTTACCATAGCCAGGCCTGAGAATGACCTCTGTGCTGGGAAATGAAATCAGTCTGACCCTGTTGTTAGGCCTTAAATTATAGCCACAGTTCCCCAAATAATGCATCTTTAATACATTGCTGCCCTCTTTTTATCAGGCTCCCTACCTCGAGGGGGTTTTGTTCACTAACTACCAATGTTAAATTGGAGCTCTTTATACTTGCATTTGTGACCTCAATGGTCATCTTGCAGCATCTTTAATTGAGAACACTTCAAAACATAAACCCAAATCCCTAAAAAAAAAAATAAAAAAAACCCACATTCTTTCTGCAAGAACAAAAGAAGACGAGCCAGAAAGGAAGAAAGGAAGGAGTCTTTTAAATTAGGAGGATTAGGATGTTCGCTGCAATCTAGTTTCTCCCACAAATTAACACCAAGGCAGAGGGACCATTGTCTCCTGGTTATTTTCTCATTGTCCATTGATTGAGAAGTCCGAACACACATTCGGCATCTTGCAATGTTCTTTATTAAGAGACTGCCTGAAATCATGTCATGCAAAGTAGCTACGTTTTAGTGGCACAGCTCAGGCGAGGATTAGGTTGCGAACTGTCTATATTGCAACATTTTTTTTGGAAAGGTGTGCCTGAGTAATATGTATATGGCATTTTAAACATAATCGGGCTTATTTAATAAGACTGCACAGTACAATAAAGAGGAGCAGAGTTCAGTAACCTCCAGCAAACAGTTTTCACCTACCAGTAGTCAGAAAAACAAGAGAATTGCTGTTAGGTCGTTGTAGGCTACTAAACTTGGCATGCCACTTTAAAGCAGATCTAAAAAAACAATCAAAAATTTTTTTTTTCATTAGTGGACAAAACAACACATAAAATGTTATAGTGGTTCTAAATTAATAGTGATGGGGTGATATAGTGAGTACAACACAATAAAATGTGAATAAATCAATAACATGATATCAGTGAATTACTGTGAATACAAAAATGATATATAATAATCCAAAGTCCACAGAAATTGTTCCTCCTTCTTTGGAATCCACCACGTGCTGTCTAATAATAACCAGGTGCCTCAAAGTGTCCCCCACATGGATGTGCACTCACCAATAGTCGTTGCCTCCCACATTCGTGGTTGGCAAAACAGGCTTCAAAGAATAATTCTCCAAATATAAGCGAATTATAACTAATGTGGTACAACCATCATGGAGGTATAATGGTTCAAACTATTAAGGATTCCATACATTCCAATGCTTATGTACCATACGAGCATGATATTCCTCTTTCCCATGATCACCATGTGAAACAAAAAGCAGAGAGGCGCTCCAATGGTGTAGTATTAAAACAAAGATCCTTTATTAATCCAAATGGACATTACTCACAAGCAAACAGTAGTACAAAGCACAGTATCCTATTACTGAATAAGCCTGGAGTGACAGAAGACTGTGGGTGCTCTCACCACCTCCGGATTACTGTTCACTGACGCCGTCGCGTCACCGCCGGTTCCGATCAACGTCACCACCATCACGCGCTCATGCATTTCGTCACTTCCAACTTACTCATAGAGGTAATTATTTATTTATTACAGGTACTTATAAAGTGCCATCAATTTACACAGCGCTTTACATATATATTGTACATTTACACCAGTCCCTAACCCTCAAGGGGTGTACAATCTAAGGTCCCTAACTCACATTCATACATACACATACTAGGCCAAATTTAGACAGGATCCAATTAACCTACCAACATGTCTTTGGAGTGTGGGAGGAAACCAGAGTGCATGGAGGAAACGCACGCAGGCACAGAGAGAACATGCAAACTCCAGGCAGGTGGCGCCGTGGCTGGGATTTGAACCAATGACCCTAGTGCTGCCAAGTGGAAGTGCTAACCATTTAGCCACTGTGCTGCCCTAAATATGTTTAGTTTGCTCTGTGCATTGTTTGATATAAAAGGTTTATATAATAAAAATTATAGAATATATGTTTACACTTTTTTGCACCTCATTGCTGCTGATTTCCTCCAGACTCTTTCAGCAACTTCCCGTCTACATGCACTTGTCCCAATATTAACTGCACATCACTGTTGTCAACCAGACCTTGGGGACTGACAATGGCTGGTCAAGACTGCCCAATGTGTGTCAGCACTACTGCTTGTAGGCTTCACCAGAACAGGGTGACAATGTGGAAATGTAATTGGGAGACAGTTGTCACCCCCATAACAGGAAGTGTCTGAACAAGGATCTTTATCACAGGGCCACCCAAAATGATTTGACAAAATTTGGAGCCCTTGGACTCAATCTCCCTTTGCCGCCTAACCATGCTGGGATTGTGTGTAAACATTTTTGGTATTATTCTTCTGATATAATTAGGCAATGGGGTTGATTTACTAAAGGCAAAAAGACTGTGCACTTTGCAAAGTGCAGTTACGCTCTGAAAGTGCAGTTGCTCCAGAGCTAAAGATTCACACTGCAAAGAATACCCAATCACGTGCAAGTAAAATAGAAAAAAACAGCTTTTTTGCTTGCACATGATTGGATGATGGAAGTCAGCAAAGTGTCTGTCTGCTCATATACTAAGCTCTGGAGCAACTGCAAAGTGCACAGTATATTTGCCTTTATTAAATCAACCCCAATGCAGGCATATTGTGTATGGTTCCACTAAGTATATTATGTACTGCTGATGCAAAATAGGACCTGTGTGGTATTAGTGTTTAATAGGTTCTTTATTGTATATGTATGTCTTTTAATACATGCAAAATGATAAATGTAATCTTTAAAAAAAAAAATCTTTATAGCAGGATCCCTAGCTAAATCTACAGATTAAAAAATATAAAACAACTTTTGAAATGACATAACCTTCTTAAGGGTCCTTTCACATGGGTGTTCCCTATATCCGTTTTTCATCTGTCCATTTATAGATGGAAAACGGACACCTATGTATTTCTATGGACTAGCAGATGTAAGCGGATGATCATATGTTTACATCCGTTAATGTCTGCATCCGTTAACATCTGTTTTTTTGAGCGGAATAAAACCCTATTTTTATTACATAAAAAAAATGGAACAGATGAAAAAACGGATGTAAAACGGACATACGGTCGATTTTTGCATTGGTAAAGGATATAAAAAAATTATGTAAAAACCGATGAGAAACTGATGAAAAAATTATGAAACTGATCCGTTTTGTCTTTGAAAAAACGTGATTGAACTGATGAAAAAGACAGAACGCCCGTGTGAATGGGGCCTAATACTGATATTTTATTGGTTGGGTTTAGATCTCCTTTAACCTCCCTAGCGGTCTGATTATGTCCATATTTCTGTGCTCAAAGCGGTACATTTTTTTGCATGGAAATATGTACTTTTTTTATTGTAGGCCTGTAATTTTTAGGAATAACTCACTGAAATCTGTCCGAACAAGAGTCTAGTAAACATCCCGGGTATGTTAAAATTTGAAACACGAAATGATAAATTATAATTTAATAAATAATCATAAAAAATAATAATATAATAACAATAAATTTAATTCAATAATATAATCAAACCAAAAACACTGAAATTTGAAATAGAGCGCCAAGTTCGCACATCACTGAGCAAAGTGGCAAAATCGTTTTCAGTGTCTGATGACGAATTTCCCCACGAATCATTATCACTCAATTCTGCAAGTGGTTCTAATTTACTATCGCTGTTCTCTAGCTGATCTAAAACTGCTTTTGACCTAAAGGGACGCTTTTTGGATGCCATGGACGTTTCTCAGTTTCCAGGCAGAAAGAACAGTAAAAATGTAGGCGGGGCACAGGACAAAGCACTCGGGACAAAATGTATGTGAAATGGTTTGATACAGTAATGTTTTACTATGTGAGTTTAGTGAATTTAGTGAATGTCACTTTTTGTCATTTTCAAATTTCCCTCCAGTTCCGTCCTCGTACGTCCCGACGTCGCAGGGGACGGAACCCAGATGACAGATGCCGGCATTGGCCAGAGGACATTGCCGGGGACACGGCAGGAGGGACATCGCAGGAGCGCAGGACAAGGTACGTAAAGAACAGATCCCGGAGCAGTGCCGCATGGTAAGCCCGAGTGTAGCTCGGGGTTACCGCTTGTGGTACTGAAACTTTACCCCGAGCTACACTCGGGAATACCGCCAGGGAGGCTACGGCTTAAAGTGATTGTAAACCCTTACATATACCCAGTGAAGCGATTGATCTCAGGCAGGGGCGGACTGACCATTTGGAAACTTGGGCACTGCCCGAGGGCCCGGGGTCAGTAGGGGGCCCCATGAGATGCCCCTGGTACCTTTTTTCATAGGCTTTTTTGAATTTAGGCAAGGACACAGGGGCCCCATGATCCCCTATTGCCCGGGGGGCCCCATGAGTTGTCAGTCCGCCCCTGATCTCAGGTGATACACAGAGATTAAACAAATCCTCCTACATACGTTGTACCTATTTATCAGCAGTGTTCTCTTCTCTTCAGCAGTTCAAAGTGCTGAAATTACAAAACTTGTCTGAGCTGTCAGGAATAAAGGGTAAAGAGAACTGAAGTTACACTCTGCAGAGCTCAGAGAGGAGAGCTCTAAGAACTGATTGGAGGGAAAAGTCACACCCTCTTCACATAGCTCACAGGGACAGAGCTCTGCTGGAGCTCCTTGCCCTGTCCCCATTTTTCATTTGGTGTCAGGAAAACTTGCCAGAGGTAATTCATGCTGATAGCAGAGGAGCAAAGCAACAGACAAAATTGACACTTAGTGCTCTTAACTGAGACAAGTACACACTATAGAGCAGTGGTTCTCAACCTTTCTAGCGCCGCGACCCCTTAATACAGTTCCTCATGTTGTGGTGACCCCCAACCATAAAATTATTTTCGTTGCTACTTCATAACTGTAATTTTGCAGTAGGAGGAATAGTGTCCCATCATTGGTGTCATTGGGAGGAATAGTGCCCCATCATTGGTATCAGTGGGAAGAATAGTGCCCCGTCATTGGTGTCAGTGGGAGGAATAGTGCCCCCTTCATTGGTGTCAGTGGGAGGAATAGTGCCCCGTCATCGGTGTCAGTGGGAGGAATAGTGCCTCGTCATCGGTGTCAGTGGGAGGAATAGTGCCTCGTCATTGGTGTCAGTGTGAGGAATAGTGCCCCGTCATCGGTATCAGTGGGAGGAATAGTGCTCCATCATCGGTGTCAGTGGGAGGAATAGTGCCCCATCATCGGTGTCAGTGGGAGGAATAGTGCCTCATCATTGGTGTCAGTGGGAGGAATAGTGCCCCATCATTGGTGTCAGTGGGAGGAATAGTGCCCCATCATCGGTGTCAGTGGGAGGAATAGTGCCCCATCATCGGTGTCAGTGGGAGGAATAGTGCCTCATCATTGGTGTCAGTGGGAGGAATAGTGCCCCATCATCGGTGTCAGTGGGAGGAATAGTGCCCCATCATCGGTGTCAGTGGGAGGAATAGTGCCTCATCATTGGTATCAGTGGGAGGAATAGTGTCCCATCATCGGTATCAGTGGGAGGAATAGTGCCCCATCATAGGTGTCAGTGGGAGGAGGAATAGTGCCCCATCATAGGTGTCAGTGGGAGGAGGAATAGTGCCCCATCATTGGTGTCAGTGGGGGGAGGAATAGTGCCCCATCATTGGTGTCAGTGGGGGGAATAGTGCCCCATCATAGGTGTCAGTGGGAGGAATAGTGCCCCATCATTGGTGTCAGTGGGGGGAATAGTGCCCCATCATTGGTGTCAGTGGGAGGAATGGTGCCTCATCATTGGTATCAGTGGGAGGAATAGTGCCCCATCATTGGTATCAGTGGGAGGAATAGTGCCCCATCATTGGTGTCAGTGGGAGGAATAGTGCCCCATCATTGGTATCAGTGGGGGGGAATAGTGTCCCATCATTGGTATCAGTGGGAGGAATAGTGCCCCATCATTGGTATCAGTGGGAGGAATAGTGCCCCATCATTGGTGTCAGTGGGAGGAATAGTGCCCCGTCATTGGTATCCGTGGGAGGAGGAATAGTGCCCCATCGTTGGTGTCAGTGGGAGGAATAGTGCCCCGTCATTGGTATCAGTGGGAGGAATAGTGCCCCGTCATTGGTGTCAGTGGGAGGAATAGTGCCTCGTCATCGGTGTCAGTGGGAGGAATAGTGCCCCGTCATCGGTATCAGTGGGAGGAATAGTGCCCCATCATCGGTGTCAGTGGGAGGAATAGTGCCCCATCATCGGTGTCAGTGGGAGGAATAGTGCCCCATCATCGGTATCAGTGGGAGGAATAGTGCCCCATCATCGGTATCAGTGGGAGGAATAGTGCCCCATCATCGGTGTCAGTGGGAGGAATAGTGCCCCATCATTGCTGTCAGTGGGAGGAGTAGTGCCCCATCATTGGTGTCAGTGGGAGGAGGAATAGTGCCCCATCATTGGTGTCAGTGGGGGGAGGAATAGTGCCCCATCATAGGTGTCAGTGGGGGGAATAGTGCCCCATCATAGGTGTCAGTGGGGGGAATAGTGCCCCATCATAGGTGTCAGTGGGGGGAGGAATAGTGCCCCATCCTTGGTGTCAGTGGGGGGAGGAATAGTGCCCCATCCTTGGTGTCAGTGGGGGGAGGAATTGTGCCCCATCGTTGGTGTCAGTGGGGGGAGGAATCGTGCCCCATCCTTGGTGTCAGTGGGGAAGGAATCGTGCCTCATCGTTGGTGTCAGTGGGGGGAGGAATAGTGCCCCATCGTTGGTGTCAGTGGGGGGAGGAATAGTGCCCCATCGTTGGTGTCAGTGGGAGGAATAGTGCCCCATCATTGGTGTCAGTGGGAGGAATAGTGCCCCATCATTGGTGTCAGTGGGGGGAGGAATAGTGCCCCATCATTGGTATTAGTGACACCAATGATGGGGCACTATTCCCACTGACACCAATGATACTTACCTTGCAGACCCCTGCTCCAGCCTGGGCTCGCTCGCTCCCTCCCTCTCCCATGGTACCGACACTTACCTGTCAGATGTCTTCCTTCTCCGGCCGCTCTCCTCCTCTTCACTCGCTCGATCTTCGCGGTGCCGCTCGGCTCCTTCTCTCCAAGCTCCACCTCCTTGCCGGTGATTGGCCGCCTGTGTGCCTCTCCTGAGCTACAGTGCCGGCGGCCAATCACAGGCGAGGATTGATCTCGAGGTGTGTCCAGATGACAGGGGCGGCATGTCATCCCGCCCACACCTGGAGACAGCGGTGGCGGCGGCGGCGGCGAGGAGCGGTGTCTCGGTTCCTAAGACCATCGGAAATATGTGTTTTCCGATGGTCTTAGGCGACCCCTGTGGAAGCGTCGTTCGACCCCCAAAGGGTTCGCGACCCCCAGGTTGAGAACCGCTGCTATAGAGGAATATGCTTTGTTCATATTTCTTGTCTGAGGTTTACAATCACATTAACCCAGGACCCTTCATTCACTATATCTGGTCTCCCAGAGTACACAGAACATAGAAATGCAATTATTTTAGTAAATATAAAATGCTAAATACCTTTTCTCATCAGAAGTTAGAGCAGTCCTGTGACTTCTATCAGTGTCCAGCAGTGCACTGGTTAAAGCTTGTACGAGGAGTTTTGATTCTCCTGTAGGAGGATGCAGAACCCCTGACCTCTGTCTGGACAGTACTGATGGGCCCTGTGCTGATTAAAAAACTCTCTAGCAAAACACACCAAACTGAGCATGTGCAGAGTGACTCCACACGATATGTCTTATCAGGAGATAAGAGGGGGCACTGGAAGAAGGGGAGGATCAGGGAAGAAAGGATCAAACATCCTTTTTACACCATGTGGAGGATTAACCCCTTAGGTACCACAGTGAGTATAACAAGCAAGCTTTACTGCATATACAGACTGATTTTACTGTTGTTGTTATTATTATTATTATTATAATACAGGATTTATATAGCGCCAACAGTTTGCTCAGCGCTTTACAATATAACGGGAGACAATACAGTAACAATACAGTTCAATACAAGAGGGATTTGAGGGCCCTGCTCCTTGGAGCTTACAATCTAGGAGTGTTGTGGGTTTAGTAACACTTTAAGACCTGTACACACGATAAGAAAACCATACAAACATTTCCATACGAGGAACGATCAGTCAATTATCTGTTTGTTAGTATAGTGCTTTCGACATCTAATTCCAACTGTTAGAACACAAAAAAGACAAAGAAACAATCGCAATAATTTGATGTCATTTACCTAAAACCACATTTTTGTTATGAATAGCTTGTTTTTTTCACTATAGCAATAAATACGAGCATTTATGCCCATCATAACCAATACAGATCAGTTGTGGAAATGCAGATTCCAGTGCATTATTTGACATTCGCTTTTGTAATCAGAACCAGCCATGGACAGTGTCAAAGGAAAGGAGGCATAACAAGCCTTCAGCTATTCTTGGGTATATTATACATACAGCAGGTGGTAAGATCATGTACCATGAAATAAAGATAGCCATCAATCATGGTGCCTCAAGCTTTATTATTTAGAAAATCTCAAAATAAGTCTTCATTGTAATAGGCAATGTCCCAATGAAATTTTTATAGTGCACGTAAGACAAATTAGATACTATAGGATGAAATGCTAAATCAAATTAATGGGGGAGAAAATATACCCTATACATTTACACTCCGAATTGATCTATATATCTGTCTGCCAGTCCACCCATCCATCTTTCTACCTATGCCTTCCATTTTTTTTTTGTTAGATGAAACCTAGAATGACAGCAGTATAGTACCAATTTTCCAAAAATAAACACAAATAAGAGACATGAGAACAGTCTACACTGTAGGAGGTAGTGAAGATGAACTCAAGTCTGTGAAGGTTCTCATTTATCTAGGTCATTGTATAGCTACTAGTAGTCAGATACATTCAAGTGGACTTGTTCTGTAATGTTTCATTACAGAAAAAGGCCAGTTGAATCCGACCAACTACTACAACATAAATTACTAAGATATGCTACAAGATAAACTGACATACTTCCTGCATTTCTTTCTTCCTTCCTTACACTATCAATGTATGAATATATCCATCCTTCAACAAATATATCAATCTGTTGATTTATCGTTTAGATCTATTTATTTACTACTTAAAGTGGAACTTCACTTTCTCAGTCAACATTGGCTATTTTTAATCCTTATGCTTCTAGCATTAGTAAATAGATAGGAAGGTATTTATTTGTTTTACACTTTTTTTTTTTTAATTTCTTCAGCTACTTCCTGTTTTCCATGCCTAGGCAAATGATGTCATATATCCCAGGAGTCTTCAGGCGGAGAGGAGGGGCTTTCTCAGTAAAGCACACTTTCTGGCCTACATGCCTGAGCTAAGGGCAGATGGATTACATGAAATAAATGGTACACGAATCATCTACCCTTACTCATGATGGCCACGTCTTGAAATGCTAGGGAGTGTTTCTCAGCAGGAGACATGGATGGATGGGCTAGTTTGCATGGAATATTAAAAATAAATTAAATAGAATTTTTAGTTTGTGGTGCTCAGGTGCAGTGTAGTTCTGCTTTAAAGTGCTTGCAAAGGTAAAATGTTTTTCACCTTAATTCATTCTCTGTATGTGGCTTGCTATGGGGGGTACTTGGAGAAGAGGAGGAGCCAGGAGCACCAGACAGGGACCCCAGAAGAGGAGGTTTGGGGCCGCTCTGTGCAAAACTAATGCACAGAGAAGATGAGTATAACATAATTATTATTTTTTAAAAATCGCTTTATTAATCTGTACACACAACCCAGTACAAGTGATTTAGACACTGATGAAATATTACTGAAATAAATGTGGTCCTATGGTATCAACAGTCAAACTTCATATATAATAGTTTCTGTGTATTTTATATATATTTTATATAAATATATTTCATTCTAGGCCTGGATGTTTTAAAAATACATGCCTAACTGCTTATATATTATAGTTACATCATATGAGGGACTTTTAAGGATTGGATTTTAAGAACATTATATCATATTTATAAAATAAAATGTTTAATGTGTCAATGTAAAATGTGAGAAGCTGATAACATTTTGTGCATGTTATCTATGAATCTTTCTATTGATTATACTGTATATCTATCTTATCTATCTATCAATCAATCTTTGCAATGATAATCTATATCTGTATGAATGTATCTATCGTTTTCTTTGACAAATATCAATTTGGCCATCTCATCTATTCATCTATGGATCTTTCTATTGATTATCTATCTATCTATCTATCTATCTATCTATCTATCTATCTATCTATCATTGCAATGACAATCTATATCTGCATGAGTGTATCTGCCATTCTCTCTGACATACTGTATATCAATTTGTGCATTTGATATATTAAGCTTTCTACTGATTATATACCTATCTGTATTGATTATCTATCATTCAATCTACCTATCTGTTATTGTAATGGCAATCTATATCTGTATGAATGTAATTGTCATTCTCTCTAACATCAATGAATCTTTCTATAGATTAATCATTTATTTATATATCTAATTATCTATCTATCTATCTATCTATCTATCTATCTATCTATCTATCTATCTATCATTCAATCTACCTATCTATTATTGTAATGGCAATCTATATCTGTATGAATGTAATTGTCATTCTCTCTAACATCAATGAATCTTTCTATAGATTAATCATTTATTTATATATCTAATTATCTATCTATCTATCTATCTATCTATCTATCTATCTATCTATCTATCTATCTATCTATCATTGTAATGGCAATCTATATCTGTATGAATGTATTTGTCATTCTCTCTGACATATATCAATTTGTCAATGACATCTATGAATCGTTCTATAGATTAATAATTTATCTATCTATCTATCTATCTATCTATCTATCTATCTATCTATCTATCCATCCATCTATCCATTTTCTATCCTTACAACAAGAATCTATGTATCTGTCATTACACCTTCTACCTCTAAATGTAACTATCTATCTTTATATTATACAGTATATTAATGTAACTATCTATCTTTATACCATATATGATATCTTTATAGCAATCATATCAGGAGAGACTGCAGAAACGTAATACGTACAGTCATAAGAAAAAAAGGGAAAGGGAACGAGGGGACATGATCAAAACTTTAAAAGGTGTGACTAAGGTTTAAGAAGGCAGTATTTTTCAATACGAAGCTAAGATCAAGAACACAGAAAATGACCTCTAACTAGCCAAAGGAAAGTTCAAATCTAACCATAGAAAGTAATATTTCAATGAATGAGTAGTGGATTCTTAGAATAGACTTCCATAGGTAGAAAGTCAGTCAATAGTAAGTGGATTTACACATGCTTGGGTCAAACATACATCTATACTAAGACAAAAAAAGGGCAGACTTGATGGACCACTTGGTCTTTTTTTTCTGCCATCACTCCTCAATATTTCTATAAAATCTTGCTACAGATTTATAGATTTACCAATAGATTGTTCATCAATCTATCTTTCTTTCTTAGTTTCTCACTCATTCACTCTGTACAAATATGTCAAGTCTGTAGATATATCTATGGCACAGGAATCCGATAAGGTTTACTTCCTTAACCCCTTCTTGTCCAGAGCTGGAAAACCTCCCAGCCACACAGATATTAAAGCTAGTTTTGGATGCCAGCAGATGCCTGGATAAATCAGCACAATCCGGCCGAGCTATCATCTCGCATTCTTTCATATGTGAGGTGCAGAATGAAAGCTCAGAAATGACTGTAAAATCCCTGCTAAATCAAACTCTGCTTCTTTCTCAAGGCAGACTCAGGCTGGACTAGTTAAGACAGATTTCTCTGGCTGACAATTAATATTAATGGCTAGATTTCACAATGTGGCATTATCACACTGTGAGATGGGTGGGCATACCATCTGGGTTTTGGCAGGTATTACATGTAATCAAAGAGATTACTTGGCTCGGGGTGAAACTGGAAACCTTTGGGGTTGTTTAGCCTTTTTTCTTCTTTTTTTCCTTTTGTTTGGACTCATTCTAGGTGTGTTTAAATATGTTCCATGGCTCGGCGCTGTTGTTTTAAATATCCAGGAGTTTCCTTTGGAAATGATATATGAGAGTCAGACTGTTTTGCTTCTGAAATAATTGCCACTTGTACTTTGCCTCCTGTTAATGCTTTTCTGCAATTGATTTCCAACCTACAGTATCTTGCCTGCGTTTCTTGCTTTTTTTTTCTTTATTAGCTTATACAGTTATTTAAAACCAAAGAAGAAAATTTGCCAGTCTTGGCAAAAAAATACATTTAAAAAATCCAGTAATTAATAGCCTGTAAGAGTTTATTTTTTTTTGGAAAGGAAAGGGGGGGGCAGGGTGACGGCACAGCTCGACGCATCTGCAAATTATTAATATTTCTTGAAATACCATGTTTGGTTTATAATAAACCAAACCAGACATACACAGTGGATTTAATAAAACGCGAGGTTGCTCTTGATGTTTTACCACCAAACTTTCCAAATTTTGCAATTCTTCCCCGGTCTCTTTTGCACCAGAACATGTGCACTTCACGTTCAATTTTAGGTAATTGCCGTCAATCTCTTATAACGCGCGACCGTGTTTATTGCTGTAGTTGTTAGGTTGTTGTTAATTTTACACTAAATGCTTATCATTATGATGAATGGAAAGGCTGTGATGCTGCACGAGGGAACGTCAGCCCAATTATCCAACGCCAAGAATGGGGGGGTATAAGCATTCAGGGACAGCAGCAGCCATAACTAGTATTCCTAGGGTAAAGATGAACCTTGACCTGCCAATATTATAGCATGCAAACAGATAGCAAGGTTTTCGACACAAAGGAAGCAATGATCCCACATAGTTCTCACTCCTTGCTTGTAAAGCTTCCCTTTTCTGCAGTTAAACGGGGGTCATTCGTAAGGTACATTCCATGACAGTTTGTTGTGGGGGAGCAAAGCTCCTTTTTTTATGTTTGTCTGTACTGAGTAAGCCTTGTGCTTGTAGAGCGACCATGACCCTTTTTTTCATCCTAAAAAAAAGTCACCGTGTACATTTGTTTGAATGACAATCCTAAATAGCCTTTGCATTGCCTAGGTATTACCCTATGTGATGAAATGTGTTTTTAAGAAGAGATATATCTATCATATGATCCTGGATATTCATAAAAAGCTCCTTTTGCTTCTTTTAAAGGGGATTTTATTACGAACTATTTTTGTGGCGACATACCTCTGCAATTCATCGCTGAGCCCTCTGGCACTGTATGGATTAACATGTCATTTGGCTGCATAGATATTTCAGTTTGAAGAAAAGAGAATCTCAGGGCAAGACGATCCTATTTAGAATTAAATAACAAATGAACATCTTAACTCCTGCCACAGACGCACGGGAAAAATAATATTTTTTAATGAGATTTTTTTTTTCACAAGGGGATACACTGCCTGCATCCTGGCTGGGAATGCTATTATAAATAGTTTTGCGCACTTGTATAAAAAAAAAAAACAGCCGCTGTCACTGATGTTTTTGTTGCTATTTATATATTGTAGCGAATGGGATTATATTAAACGGAAGCCAGTTTTTATGAATCTCATTACGTAAACATGTAGAGAAATTGTGATACTCAGTAAAGTGTGTGGTTTAAATAAGACAAGGAAGGTAAGTGTATGGGTATGTCAGGAAAAGGCATCGTGGTGCCATGGATAGTGATGCTGAAAGGGTTAAGGAAACTATCGGATGTGTGATGTTCATTGTTTCACGCGATGGAAGAGCTGCAGCCGACATAACAAATATGTTGATTTTTGAATTATTTAAAGGATTTATTGGTTATACTGGGTGAATCAAAAAAACCACATCTTACATCACCCCGCATTTCAAATGAGGATGTATTGACAGCAATGGCTTGAAGTGAATTGTAGGCTCTTCTCGTAGGGAAGGGATTAAAAGCATTCTTTCATTACACCGATTTTATACAGATCATAAACAGGTAAGGAAAGTCACCTAGATAACTCAAGGTTTTCTTCGAGATAATGGCAAAATAAATCTGGGATGGAACAGAACAAGCTTTGTCGAAGGAGCGCTTTGGTAAAATATAACCAAATGTAGGTCGTTTACACTCCATGCAAATTGACTTCATAAAAAAATCCTGTTTCCATTTCTAATCTACAACAACAAATGCCCATGTGCATCTCAAAATGGGATTTATTCACTAAAAAATACCCAGTTGTAAAAATATTATAAGTGTGGCACTTTAACACACAGGTGCGTATTTTCATCGTTTTTAGGTTTATTTAATAAAGCAGTGTGCAAGCAATGATCATGTTAAATGCCATAACCCGTAGCAACCAGATTTTACTCTTCAACGTTTACAGCAGCCAGCGAACTGCTGATTGGTTGCTGCGGGGTACTGCATTTTGCCTAATTAAATAAGCCCGCAAGTCTTGCATTTTATATTCGCACAATTAGATTCTTTTGCTATGATGTGATCTGACCTAGAGGAGTAATTCAGGCGACAAGACTCTGCATTTTGGCAAATGTCCATTCACACATAAGTAATATTTTCATTTTTGCCCAAAACTGAACAGAATATATTGGCTTGCTGACGGCAGTTTGACTCCTCTCCGCTCTAAGTAGTACTGATATGGAATCCCACGTGGTGAGCAGTATATATCAAAGAAGTCCCAAATCCATTAAGAGTTTCACAATTAGAGAAATGCATTACAACTCATAATGTATTCTAAATCTGAGGTTTAAGGACTCTTGTTGACATTACCAGATCTCAGCTGAGGATCTAATATTATTCTTTGTCTCCAATACTGCAGCTGTTTTGCAGCAAGATAGCACCATCTAGAGGCTAAAGTAGAAACCTGCAGTAGGTGACAATTATTTCTCAAGACGATGGTCACTTTTTTTAATATACTAAGATCTGAGACCCTAATTGTGACTGAATTATATAAGCGTGCTTGGTTTTGGCAATCAGACTATTAATCCCTGGATATAAAACACTATATATATAAGTGTGTGTATATATATATATGTGTGTGTGTGTATATGTATGTATATATATATATATATATATATATATATATATATATATATATATATATATATATAGCTTTTTTTCTCAGAGAATAGGTGCAGGAACTCCCCAACTCCCCACCTTTAAAGACATTCCTTGTCTCCACCTTTGGTTTCAACTCCTACCCACCTCTGAGTACTGCCCCTTTTAGAGAAAAGCTGTAAAATACAGTAGATCCCCTGCAGTCAGCAACAATTGATCCCCCACAACAAAATACCACCCCAGTAATTATAAACCCCCATCAGCAACAACAGATCTCCTAGCAGCCAGCATCAATAGGCCCTCCAGCAGCCAGCAACAATAGATTCCTCCCTCAACAAGAGATCCCTCCCAGCAATAACTGACCCCCCCTAGAAACATAAGACCCCCCAGCAACAATAGGCCCCCATGCAAAAATAGATTCCCATCAGTGACAATAAATCCTCCAGCAGCCAGTATCAATAGATCCTCCAGCACATCCCAGCACCCCTTGCCATTATATATTATATGATCACTGCTGGAGGTGCCAGAATTGCCTCCCCCACATTCCCACTGAAAAAATGCCTATATATATATATATATATATATATATATATATATATATATGATATAAAAAAGTCTACACACCCCTGTTAAAATGTCAGGTTTCTGTGATGTAAAAAATGAGACAAAGATAAATCATTTCACAACTTTCTCCACCTTTAATGTGACCTATAAACTGTACAACTCAATTGAAAAACAAACTGAAAGCTTTTTTTTGGGGGGGGGGGAGTAAAAATAAAAAAGTAAAATAATGTGGTTGCATAAGTGTACACACCCTCTTATAACTGGGGATGTAGCTGTGTTCAGAATTAAGCAATCACATTCAAAATCATGTTACATAGGAGTCAGTGCACACCTGCCATCATTTAAAGTGCCTCTGATTAACCCCAAATATAGTTCATCTGTTCTAGTAGGTCTTTCCCGACATTTTCTTAGTCTCATCCTACAGCAAAAGCCATGGTCCGCAGAGAGCTTCCAAAGCATCAGAGGGATCTCATTGTTAAAAGGTATCAGTCAGGAGAAGGATACAAAAGGATTTCCAAGGCATTAGATATACCATGGAACACAGTGAAGACAGTCATCATCAAGTGGAGAAAATATGGCGTAACATTAGCAAGAACTGGATGTCCCTCCAAAATTGATGAAAAGACGAGAAGAAAACTGGTCTGGGAGGCTGCCAGCAACATTACAGGAGCTGCAGGATTATCTGGCAAGTACTGGCTATGTGATACATGTAACAACAATCTCCCATATTTTTCATATGTCTCAGCTATGGAGTAGAGTGGCAAGATGGAAGCCTTTTCTTACGAAGAAAACCATCCAAGCCCTGTTAAATTTTGCAAAAACAAATCTGAAGTCTCCCAAAAGGTCCGATGAACCCAAGGTTGAACTTTTTGGCCATAATTCCAAAAGATATGTTTGGCGCAAAAACAACACTGCACATCACCAAAAGGACACCATACCCACAGTGAAGCATGGTGGTGGCAGCATCATGCTTTAGGACTGTTTTTCTTCAGCTGGAACTGGGGCCATAGTCAAGGTAGAGGGAATTATGAACAGTTCCAAATACCAGTCAATATTGGCACAAAACCTGGCTTCTGTTAGAAAGCTGAACATGAAGAGGAACTTCATCTTTCAGCATGACAACGACCCAAAGCATACATCCAAATCAACAAAAGAATGGCTTCACTAGAAGATGATTCAAGTTTTGGAATGGCCCAGCCAGAGACCAGACCTAAATCCGTTGGAAAATCTGTGGGGCGATCTGAAGAGGGCTGTGCTCAGGAGATGTCCTCGAAATCTGACAGATTTGGAGTGTTTTTGCAAGGAAGAGTGGGCAAATATTGCCAAGTCAAGATGTGCCATGCTGATAGACTCATACCCAAAAAGACTGAGTGCTGGAATAAAATCAAAAGGTGCTTCAACAAAGTATTAGTTTAAGGGTGTGCACACTTATGCAACCATATTATTTTAGTTTTTTATTTTTACTTCCCTCCACCTAAAAGATTTCAGTTTGTTGTTCAACTGAGTTGTACAGTTTATAGGTCACATTAAAAGGTGGAAAAAGTTCTGAAATGTTTTATCTTTGTCTCATTTTTTACATCACAGAAACCTGACATTTTAACAGGGGTGTGTAGACTTTTTATATCCACTGTATATATGTGCGTGTGTGCGTGTGTGCGTGTGTGCGTGTGCGCGTGTGCGCGTGTGTGTGTGTATGTATACTTTTGTTTTAGCTTGCAATCTAAAGCAGTAAAGGTTATCCTACAATATTTTCAAAGCCTTCTTTTTTTGTTACATGTGTACAATGCCTATATCTTTTTATGTGCATTAATAACATTTTTCACTCCATTCAACAGTGAGAACTAATTTCAAAGCTCAGTATTAATAAGGTAGCAACTATAAGAACTAGTACCAAGTTCTAGTCTATATCACCCTACAAAAACCCTACACCTTCAACCTGGTGCTCCAGACCAAGATGAAGAATCACAGTTAAGTGGAAAACTGATACCTGAAAAAACTATGGGCCCCATCCAGAAAAACTAGAAGGTCAACCAACTATCCACTAAAAATAGGTGGAATCCCAATGGAAAAAAAATTAGGCCAACAATCAAATGTGGTCTACACAAAAAAGTTACTAGGCCTATAATTTCTAAACCTTCATTTTGGGATAAAAAGAACCATGATAAGGAAGGAGTTTGTCTGATTAGACAACCAATCCTGAACAGGATAACCATGTGTGAGCTCCTTCACAGCATAACAGTCCAATTGTTAGAAGGCTCATAAAAACTGAAGGGTACTAAGCCTGAATCCTTCTGAAGTAGAGGGTAGGTTGATCCTACTGGTTGCAAGGAGAGTTCACAAACTTTTTTGTAGACGAAGACCCAATAGCACTCAGATAATATCCTCAATATCAGATCAAAACACTAACCTACATAAGAATCCCTTGACAACTTAGACACTGTCTGTAACAGAGAACCATTCTCAAGGGAAAGGTAAGAGGATACATCAGAGGGGTCCTCCCAGGGTGTGGGGAAGCAACCATCCAAACCCCCACTAGAAATCAGTAAAAATTGTCTGAAACTTTTTGGTTCAGAGAGACCATTCTGGCGTCTTGTCCAAAGGCTAGACACTCTAATACAGAGGAAGAGTCTGAAAGAGTCTGAGAGACTGTACTAAAAGGATGTTCCCAAGCAATCTCACAAGCCCTATAAGAAGATGGCAGGGGCAAGCCTGCTACACATACAGAAGAGGGCAAAGGTCCAACAGGGAGTAGACACTCTTAGCAAGGGCTTAGGCTGAACGGTCCTGTTCGATCGTGACCCCAGGCTACCAGGACCAGATACCTGGCAATTGCTCAAACAGCAAGAATACAGGAAACTGACCCCTTAAGGAGGGCCTCTTCAGTGTCCCACAATGGGGATGCTAAGAAAAGCACTAGGACGGACATAAGGATCAGTGTTAAGTGCTTGGTCTGAAGCTGCTGAAGGACCCTAAAGGGTCAGGCCTTTATCAGGAAAAAGAGCAGTAAGGACTGATGCTTATCAATCTTGTAGTTCAAGAGTTCCCACAGGAAAGGGCTATGGCTGAGGAGTGTCAAGCGCCAAAAGGGTCATACCACATCTAAAGGAAAAGGTCTCTCCTATAGAAAGGAGTATGAGCCCAAGGGGGGTATCATTATCAAGGAGAGGCTCCTACCAAGGTAGGAATCAGGGGTCTCAGGATGCAGGGAACCCAGAAAAACCTGGGTAGATGCACGATGAGGTGCAAAACCAAATGGGTGAAGAGGAGCACTTGAATGAGATGCCAAATTTGAGGTTTAGGCTGAAGGCTACAAGGGGTGACTTGAGCAGTCAAATGCTCAGGAAACAAAATACTATTCTTAAACTAGTTTTAAATTAACTGGAATAGTTGCCATTTTTGTTTCAGTTTGCTGAAATGGGGACATAGTGGAGGTTTTCAACTACCACAGTGCTATGCTGGACTTCAGGTGTGTCCCTTTGCCTTTAAGAAGTACTGGGCTACCTCCAAGTGTTTCCAGCTCATAAATCAAAGTTAGACCACACCATACAAAGAGGCCTTGACAGGGCACTGTGACTTCCTCATATACAATATTTGCAAATGTTTGCAACTAAAACCTCTGTTTAAACACAAACATACAGTTTAATGTTTGTTTGGTTTGGGGTTTATTCTGTTTTGTTTTTTGCTGGCTAGCTATTAAGTGTGCTGTTAATTTTTTGTATTGTTTGTTTTGTAAAAAGGTTTTTCACCCATGGGCCCAACAAACAAAAAAAGCCCTCTAGTTGAGAAAGTGGGGGAACATCTTTACGTAGAAGGCTAAACAGAGGAATACTGACATTTCAAGCAAATGGCAACCACCCCAACCTATTAAAGGCCTTTACAACAAAAATTCCAGCTTACTTACCAGCCAGCCTGCAGCAAACTGAATGAACCCTGTCTAACAGTTCACAATAAAACATGGAGCTTTGTTTGCACACATTTGCAAATACATGTATAAGCTGCAGAGACCACATCACGGCACCCCAGTGAACTTCAGTCCTTACTCTATAAATTGTGAGAGTCTCCAATGCTGGAGCACATACTGTATATAATATTGGATAGATTAAGGGCATGCATGCCCCTAGAGGGATCCCACCCCACCTTAATGGTATAGGGATGCACTTGACACCCAGCAATTGCACAATGGCAGCGAAGGTATCCAGTGTTTCCCCTCACCAATTCACCAACAGGATCCTTTACTCAAAACGTGCAATAAAAACAAAGCTTACCATGGCAATGGCAGGGTTCTCTTTAAGGAATTAAACACAGTTTCACAAATCAAAATCAAGGAGATTTGAGCTAAGGCCACCTGTTGCAAAGGAACTCTTCTTTGTGTGTCTTTGAGAAGTCATGTTGTACCCCATAGCGGAGAACAACTAAGCCCACAGTGAAACAGCACCTCGCCTACTCACAAACCCAAGCAGCTGGTGCTGATAAGGTTCACAGGTGGCTGATGGTGATCAAGTCACTGTAGGTGTGCAGCAGAATGAGACCAGAGACAGGATGATCCAAATGGTGCTGCAGTAGAAGGAGCTAGGCTGAATAGTGGGAGAAAGAGTGCAGAGCATACACAACACTCAAAATTATCAGATGACATCAATACTCCTTCAGAATTAAGTGTTACCCCAGTGAAAGCGGTCTTGGTGGGAAATTTAAAAAGGTGCCCAATGATACCAATTGTGAGGTAGCTCCCAGTACTTCAGCCCAACTAGCTGTACTCACTGAGTGAGTCTTCAGAGTCACACCAGAGGCTGTGCCACAGCTCTGGACCTAGAAAGAACTCTGCAACTAACACAGTACAAGAAGGTCTGGAAAGTGTCACAATGCAGAGTCTGAATGTCAGACTGCAGGCTAGCCCTGCAATCTTTAAGTCTGGTGAGGTCCACATAAGGCCTCCAAACCTGTTGGTAAGGATATGATGATTTTGAAGCACCAGTGTGGAACTCTTGAATTATGTCACCTAGGAACATTTCATCAGTGGTGTATCAAGGATCTTTAATTAAGCTATTAAAGAAAAAAATATAATGAAAACAGAGAGCAAAAATATAGTTAGACTTTTTTTCAGATGAGCTGAGAAAAAGGTGTTCAACCTTCTAAGACACTAGTAAAAACGAAGGCATGCTCAGTAGAGTTATATGAAGGCTGGCTTACAACATGTTTCTATTTGGCAGTATAACCCAACTGTTTCAGAATTCCTGTGTCCCTTAATAGATGATTAAAAATAGTGCTTCATTACATGATTGGATGTTTGAAGTGAACATAGGTGCATTTCACCTTGCAGCACACATTAGTACAACAAGCCCTCAGAGAGTGGCCTGTGTCTAACTGGTCAACCGTCTTCCCTTGTGATCTTGAGTTTGGATCACCCTGAGGACATTATTTACGTGGAATATGTGTGTTCTCTCTGTGTTAGTATAGTTGTGCTCTGGTTTACTCACAGAATAGAAAGCTCCAGGGTAGATCAATTGGCTTCCTACTAAATTGACCCTAGTGTGACTATGGCAAAGACTTTCCACTATCAGTTCCTTTGGAGGCAGGGACTGATGTAAATGGTTCAATGCCTTCTCTAGAAGCTACTGAAAAAGCTTTGAAGTGCGTAAATGAGTAAAGTATATACATTTGGATATTATTTCCGAGAAATACTGAATAACACTTTAACTTAATGAAAGCAATGATTGTTTCTTTAAAGATTTAGAAAAGCTGAATGCAAAGACAATATATTTAATCTATTTTGTTCAACAAACCATAGATAGAAGTTACATTAAAGTGTATCTGTACTAGGTAAAAAGTAATTGGATAAGTGCTACATGGTAGGCAGTGAGGTAACAGATTGTACCTATTTGCCACAGCCATAACACAGAGCATGGCTGCAGCCCCCTGGTGGTCTTATGAAAGAGAAACTTTCTCAAAGTTGGTATTTGCATAAGTTTAAAGTAAGTGTAAATCCAAAATTATTTTGTTAGTTTCCAATCAAATAGAGAGGACTTAGGACCCTTGGCAAGCTTTTACTGTTGTTTGTGTCCTCATTAGGTAGAGTTACACTCTCTGTTTCTTTCTGTGACCATTACTAACGAGACACAAACTGAACACACAAAATTTTACACTAGCTCCAAATGTAAGGGTAGAACTTCTAAGAGGACATTTGTTGCAGACAACAAGCTAAGAGGGGAAAAAACACTTGCAGTGCAGAGATTTTTTCTCTAATTTCTGTATCCTGGACAGGAATTGAGGAAATGTCTCTTCTACGGGCCACAGACAGAACAAAAACATTGCATAGGAAAGTGGATAAGAGGTGCTGGAAACCTGAAGTTTATTTGATATTATAGCTGTCATCAATTAGCATGGAAATGGTGTGTAGCACTACCCCCTTAGGAGTCGCTGACGTTTTTGGTCTTCCTATAGTCCTGCACAGCCAAGCTACATGCATTCTCCATTCAGACTTGCATCCAGGGTACAGTAACTAGTCCTTGAGCTTGTTTTTTGGATTTTATTAGGGGGATATCAACTTGAATGGGGTAAGGGGTGTATGGGATGCCCAAGAGGATGGTGACAGAGCACAAACTTCCTGGAACTGTATACAAGTCTTTACAGCAAGAATTCTCTTCTGGAGAGCTAGCTAGCATCTCCTGTATTACCATCCCAGACCCTAGATACTCCTCTATTCAGCTGTTCTGGAGGAATCTCTGGGCAGGGGATCCAGTGCCTGGCACTTTAAGAGAAGACAGTCCAGGGTAGTAGCAAATCCATTTTTCCACCAGAGTGTTCCTTCCCCTTACTGGCCCTGGGGATGCAGGTCTACTTACTCACTCCTTCTCCTATGAGCTGATAGATCGGTGGCTGCTCACAGGCCTTCTGCTGGGCCTTCTCGGTTGCATAAGTGGTCCTCGCTCTGAGGGCCAATGAAGTTCTGAGCTTTCCTCCTTCCAAGCTTTCCTGCCTGTAGGTGAGCCCCATCCCACCTGGGCTCCCTCCCAGGCTCCTGCTCTCCAGCCTCTCATTCTCCATCTTCCACCAAAACTCTCCCTCTCCCCCTGCTGAGTAGGCTCCGTCACTTTTAAGGGCTGTCCTGATCCCATGGCAAGCCTCCTATTGGAGATTGGTCAGGATCCCTCAAGAGAGCAGACCAGCCACTGCTTACCTCACTGCTTCTAGAACTTTTTCCAACGTTCCAGTGCAGAGGGAAGTCTCAGAGAGCTGATCTGCAGAATCTCTCAGCTCTGACCACAATTTGACCCTGCTCTGACTGTTACACCTGGGCTTCTACTCAGCCCATATCTAAAGAATAAACTCTAGCGCCCCCTAGCTATCTAGGAGGGTGCTACTGGTGTAAATATAGAAAATATGAACATCGGACTGGCAGCTTCTGCACACCAAAAGACTTCCACCTTGGATTGCAATAGGGATGAAAGGATTTAGATATTTAGTGTCCAATTGCAAGTTTATCCCACTAATAGATTGTTCGCATAGCCAACATGTTTCAAGGGCTGTAATTCTGCCCCTTCAAGGGCTTAGGCTGCTGGTGGATACTATGCAAATTTATAACACTTTAATAACATCCAATATCAATACCTGTGTCCACATATGTCATTTCATTGTTTAATTCTCTTTAAGCAGAATCCCCTCCACCCGGGTTAATTTTGATTTTAGCCCTTCTTACCTTATCTGCTGGGCTGAGCTATAATAATATATTCACTCCCCCATTGAAACCAGAGCTGTCCATCTGTATCCCACTGCGAGCCACTGCATGCAGGGCTCCACGTTGCCATCTTCTTTCTAACATCCTCAGGAGACCAGTTGCAGAGAGGGGTTGGGCATTTATCTCACCTAGGTGAGAAAAATATGTACAGTATCTCCCTAAAAAAAAATGTTGTTGTGATTTGCTGAACAGGGGACAAGATGAAAGAAACAAATATGAGCAAAGGTTCCCTTTGACTTCCATACAATCCATAATTGGAATAAACCTGTATTTGGATTTGATTAGCACAATATAAAGCTTTTATTCTAATTTCACCCAGAAACAAATAAATTGACAGAGCTTTTGAACCTTCCCTACCTAAAACTAAACAAAAAAGGTTTAAATTACTTACACTTTAAGGTTGTCAGAGATATTAACCTGGGAGAACAGTTTACAAAGAACAAAAAAAACATATTTTATATATACAGTATATCAACATTTTAAAATCTGTAACCATAATAGCAAAATAAACTTTTGCTGCGTTTTACACGCATGAACATATCAGCAGTGTCTTGGAATTATGGGACACCTAAAAACTATGCAGGTAAGAGAGCCGGGACAGATCTTTAATGAATTAGAGGAATTATGAGAGATTTGTGCATTCTACAGGGTGCCTGAGCGAGAAGAGTAAAAAAAGAGTGGTGACTCCGTGAAATTTATGGTTAGTTTACATGGCTGGGTTGCCTCTATTTACTCTGACCTGGCAATAGGTCTCTCAGTAAGTGCATAGTGGAAAGGGGAGTGCTAAATCTGCTTTTACACTGCAAGTCAATATATTGATAGGGCTCTGGTTGTACTCTCAGAAGGCTGACTGACAGGTGTGACTGAGAAGCAAGCTAAGATCTGGCATACAAAGGTGTCTTATATCTTCGCTGAATACATTTTGTCCAGGTACCCTTCTGTACCCAATCGCATTTAGTGTACGCCCTAAACAGCACCTTCAAATATCTACTATACATGGTATATACTGCATTGAAGGCTGCTGTAGCTGGCATCTTGCAGCACTCTCAGGCTGAGCCCATTCACACGTTGTGCGTTGGGTTAATGCATGCATGATAATGCGCACTGTGTCACTTTTATGGGCACTGTATTAAAGCAGTCCATTAATTTTGCAAGATATGCAAATGCATAACATAAAACATACATGCAACACTTTTTCGTAGGCAGCGCACAACAACACATGGTAGTTCATCACTGTGTGTTGTGGTGTGCTGCAACCCATATGGGTTGGAGCTGCATTGCTATGTGAGTTGGAGAGCCAAAACCTTGTTTCAGCTCTTAGTATTAAAAAAACACAGGTCATTGGTTTGGTGACTCCTTATTAAAGTGTTACTAAACCCAGGACCCTGCATGCACTATATCTGGTCTCCGACAGTACACAGAACATGGAAATGAAATTATTTTAGTAAATATAAACTGCTAAATACATTTTCTCATCAGAAGTTAGAGCAGTCTTGTGACTTCTATCAGTGTCCAGCCCATCACTAGCTAAAGCTTGTAGGAGGAGTTTTCTTTGTGCTCTAGGAGGATGCAGAACCCTTGACCTCTATCTGACCAGTGCTGATGGGCCCTGTGCTGATCACATGCTCTCTCCCAAGAAAAAAAAAAAATCTCTCTAGCAATACACATCAAACTGAGCATGTGCAAAATGCATACGTTTCAGTCTGTCTTATCAGGTGATAAGAGGTAGTCACTTGAAAAAGGGGATGAACATAGAAGGAGGGATCAAATGGTCTTTTTACACAATGCAGAGGATTAACCCCTCAGGTTCCGCATTGAGTATAACAAGCATGCTTTACTGCATATACAGACTGATTTTACTGTTGTGGGTTTAGAAACACTTTCAAGAAAAAGTAAAGTATATCTCAATTGAGCACATGTTGAACACATTAATATAGAATAATAAATACATTTAATGTAACTTTCACATTTCTAAATCATTGCTTCGATATTTTTGTCACTGTTTTGTATATAGATATTTGTAAGCTGACCCAAGAACTGTTGAGATAAGATGTCAGTCACACAGGTAGAGCATGTTTTCAATGAGTCAGACACCTCATAGACTAGCATTGTGAGAAGGAGCAGTAAAGCACAACCACTGTGTAGTAATGCAAATCAGCAAGCAGAGCCTTGTAATGTAATGAGCACATATGGCTATGCACATGTAAATATATGATTAAAGCACAATTCAGGGCTCCCCTTTCCCAACACAGAAGCCCCTGAGTATTGTATGCTTTTTATGCTTATATTTTCCAGATATCTTCAGGCTGGTGAGTTTTGCCTAGGACTGGGTATTCCTTGATGATGCAGACATCAGCACAGCCCTCTGTATCATTACACTGTAAATGCAAGGAGCTATGATGATGCGCTGTACTCACACTCTGTCCTCAGTCTTCTGAGTTGAATGCTGTTTGGTGTCATTCAACCTTAAAGACTGAGGACATCTAGTGGAAGCATTGAATTACTACAGGAGAGGTGAGTGTAATGGCCAAAGGTGCTATATTCATTTTTACTATGGCTGGAGCATTATTTTAAAAAAACACATTCGTCTTTAAAAACTTTCTATAGGAATGACATTTAAAAATAAAAGATTTATTCAAAAGTCCATTAACCGTCAAGCAGATTCTGGGGCTCAACAAGAAAAAATGGAGCTTGTTATGTACAACTGTAGCAGAGGGTGGGGGAGTATACCTGCACATTATGGCGACTTTACTTCTGGGTTCCCCCCCATGACAGCACTGTGCTCTTCCTTCCTGCTCCACAGCTGCCAGTGACATCTTTGTGAAATTTGCTCCTGCTGCTGTCATCTTCCTCCTTTGTTGAATGGACGGTCTATTATAGTGCACCTCTGACACACTTGGCTCTGCTCTTTGCCACCAGAAGTGTACACTGTTAACAATAAGAAAAATATATTTTTGGTACACTATGCATATAAAGTTTCTTCTACCAAAAAAACTACACATGCTATTAAGTTTTAAGTGTATAGGTCAACTTTAAAGCAGAACTCCAACCACAAGTAAAAGGTAAAAATGAATAGCACATTAAAATATAAAATAACAAAACCGGCTTTTACTGCAATATTCAGCTTGGATCCAGAGATTTCACCTGCAGTTCTTCTCTTCTGCCACTAGTCTGATGGTTGATATCATTCAATGCACTTCCTCTAAACCAGGGGTGCTCAACCTTTTGAAGAGCAAGGGCCAATTAAGTGATTTTGAAACAGGTTGCAGGCCACAATGAAATGGCTCAGAAATTCAAATGAACATTTTTCAAATGAATATTTTTCTCCTGCAGCTGCTGAATGCCCATGGGAGGGAGAGGAGGAGAAGCCAGTGGGAGGGAAAAAATTGGTTCCTGTATATTCCACCCCTCCTGTCTAACTGTAAAACAGAATGTGACAGGGAAGCCACACGGGCCCCCTGGAGCATGAGGCGGGGTTGCCATTGCAACCCCTAATGCTACACTAGTGGTTGAGGGGAGGGGTGGTAAAAACACTACTCTACTATGGGGTTTTACTGCTCTACATCTCAAAGCTAGAAAGGTGCCTGGTACGAAGTGCACTTTGTATCACTCTGACTCAGACAGGAGCCAGCACTATAGAGGAAGCCTCAGCTTATGTGGCTCCTGCTCCATCCACGGCCACCTATTTCTGCCATTGCCGGCGCCGGCTCAATGCACCCTGATGCTCTTGGATGGTGAGCCAACAAGCCCAGATCACAATCAGTGGGTTGCTGACTCCAGGCATGCATTTTCTTGGTTTGAGGTCAAGGGCCACTTTAAAGGGCTCCGAGCACCACAGGTTGAGCACCCTTGCTCTAAACCTTGGTCCTCCTAGACTCACCCCAGCCTGTGACTGGACAGTTAATAGAGACGCAGCACACTTTAGCACTGGAAACCCATGGCTCAATCCTAAAGCTGGAGTATCCTCTGTGGTGGGGTTTTGCTGTAGCAGTGTGCATGCATAACTCCAAAAAATTATCACTCATACTTCACCATATTGTTTACATCTCTGGAAATGAAATTCCAAAGATGTAAAAGATTCCAGTAATGATCTGGCAAAATTATGGCACTGCCGGGTCAATTCTATCTCATTCCTAGGTATGATCATGTATATCAAGAAACTAGTATTTGTTACATTTTTTTGATCTGACAGATGGTTCCATAAAAACACAACTTGGCTTATTATTATCCCTGAAAGCTGTTGGATGACAGTGCCTGTCATCTCATGTGTATAGGTAATTTAGGACATGCTGCCATTGTTTAACTCTCCTTCTAAAAATGCTAATTCCCTAGCTATCATGCTGATCCAATGGCCTCAAAACTGGCCAAGATCAAGAATACATAAAAAGAGTCCTGAATTCATTCATAGCACTTTTGGAAAAAGTATAGCAATAACATTCTGTATTTCTGGCAGCACTGATTTTCTGCAACATAAAAACTCAAGCACAACACTTAATCCTCGTCATAACCCTAACAGTGACAGTTGAATGAACCCTATGAGAAGGCTCCTAACCTCCAGCTCAGAACGGCACATTATTATTATTTATTACAGGTACTTATATAGTGCCATCAATTTACACAGCGCTTTACATATATATTGTACATTCACATCAGTCCCTAACCCTCAAGAGGCATACAATCTAAGGTCCCTAACTCCCATTCATACATACACATACTAGGGACAATTTAGACAGGATCCAATTAACCTACCAGCATGTCTTTGGAGTGTTGGAGGAAACCAGAGTACCCAGAGGAAACCCACACAGGCACATCGAGAACATGCAAACTCCAGGCAGGTGGTGCCATGGTTGGGATTCAAACCAATGACCCTAGTCCTGCCAGGTGGAAGTGCTAACCATTTAGCCACTGTGCTGCCCATGACTTTTTAAACATTAACCTTAAACTATAACTAAAGGCAAAGTTTTTTTGTTTTGTTTTGGACAGAGAGGGATTAGAACACCTGTCAGGTTTTACCGCTGTCTGTGTCCCCGTTAGGGAGATTCACTCTCTCTATTTGTCCTGTAAATCATGATCATTAAAAGAGAAAGTTAAAAAAATCCCAAATTGTGGGTTGTCCCCAGCAAAGTAATAGAGGAGAAATCTTCCAATGGGGACACTAGTTCCGGTGACCTGGTGGTCCCCAAGGAATTCCCTTAAGTTGCAGTGATTTTCTCTCACTTCCTGTTTGGCTATGGGACAGGAAAGAAGGAGAAATCTCCGCAATGAGACACAGATAGCGAAAACAATTCTGACGGGTTAAAGCTCTCATTTACTCTATCCAAAATGAAAATAAACCGTTGCCTATAGTTCTACTTTAAGTTTAAAGTGATACTAAACTCTGCATTCACTATATCTGGTCTCCCACAGTACACACAACATGGAAATCCAATTATTTTAGTAAATATAAACTACTAAATACCTTTTCTCATCAGCAGTTAGAGAAGTATTGTGACTTCAGCAGAGCAGTGGTTAAAGTTTATAGAAGGAGTTTTCTTTCTGCTCTAGGAGGATGTGAATCCTCTGACCCTCTGTCTGGACAGTGCTGATCACATGCACACTACCAAGAAAAAAAATACCTTTCTAGCAGTACACACTAAACTGAGCATGTGTATGTGACCACCTGTTACGGGTTCAGTCTGTAACAGGTGGTCATTTCAACAAGAGGAGGGGCAGATAGGAAAGGATCAAACAGCCTTTTTACACAATGCAGAGGATTAACCCCTTAGGTTCCACAGTGAGTATAACAAGCATGCTTTACTGCATACAGTATACAGACTGATTTTACTGTTGTGGATATAGTAACACTTTAACCTTTACAATTAAAAGGAGAAGTTTGAGGTTATTGAAAAAATAAACCTTCATAGTCACCTCTATGCTGCAGCTGTTACACATTGACTCTAAGACCAAGAGTGATCACGTGACCATTGACCTCTGTCAGTCACCACTCTGGGTGGATCCTGAGAATATTGTCGGGATCCCTCCAGATCCTGGAGTGACACTGTGATGGACGTCTGCTAAAGAGTAAGACGTTTTGCCTGTAGGCCGGGAACGTGTGGAAATATGCATGTGTAGCCTTTGCAGATAGACTCAAATCTTTATATATCTTTACATAATTTCAAGATGCCAGTTACATAGTACAAATACCAGGAGGACAGATGTACTTTGAAGCGTTTTGCAATTAGCTTCTTCAGAAAACAGGGAAAAAAGAAAATGTATGATAAAAATACAGTATGTTAATTGTGATAAAACAAAAAGTCACATTTTTGTTTTTATATATATGTATTTATATGTATTATACATTTATTTGTATGTGTGTGTGTGTGTGTAGCTCTCTGGTTCTAAACTGGGGCTACTATGCAAATCTAGTTTTTCGCTGAGCTATAGTTGGCTCCAACTGATTATATAGTTTCTTTATCTGGCTTTCCCCTAATCTTAGTTAGGTTGTGCATCTTTCACTGTCGCCAGTAGGTGTCACTGGTACCACAGGTCATAGTATCAGAATGCACAACTAGAGTGGGTTATGAATATTTATATTTCTTCCAGACCGCCCAGTAGGAGAGCTATGGCAACTGGTGCATTCTGGGAGAGGATATATATATATACATATGGGGTTCGCCATGTGCTCTCTCTCTTTTACCTCAGGCTAAGGCCTGAGGATGTGCTGCTGGAGAGAACTCCATGCTAAGCCCAGAAGCCTGTCTGGGGCTTACCTGCTTTGAAGTGGTCCTGAGGCTGTCCTGCCCGGAGTTGTGGAAGCCGAGCCAAGATGAGAAGATCCAGGGGAGGCCCTTTGCTGGAGAGAGCCAGGATGAAGGTTGGTCTCTCAGAAGGGCCTGGTGACTCGGTGGGAGGACGCACTAGGCTCTGAAAACATGATTGCAGTGTTGCCAGATCAGCTTAAAGGTTCTGACTCTGTAAAGCCACCGTCAAGCATCTAGGAATGCAGACTGCTTCTACAATCATTTGTGAAACAATGGGTTGCTCTCAGGAGCTCAGTGAATTCAAGTATGGTACCGTGATAGGTTTCCACCTGTGCAATAATTCCATCCATGAAATCTCCCTGCTATTAAATATTGCACGGTCAACTATTATAACAAAGTGGAAGCAACTGGAAACAAAAGCAACTCAGCCACAAAGTGATAGACCATGTAAAATGACAGAGCGGGGTCAGCTCATGCTGAAGTGCACAGTGCGCAGAAGTCGCCAACTATTTGCAGAGTCAATAGCTAAAGACCTCCAAACTTCATATGGCCTTTAGATTAGCACAACAACAGTGCATAGAGAGCTTCATGGAATGGGTTTCCATGGCTGAGCAGCTATATCCTAGCCTTACATCACCAAGTGCAATGCAAAGCGTCAGATGCAGTGGTGTAAAGCACGCCACCACTGGGCTCTAGAGCAGTGGAGAGTGACAAATCATGCTTCTCTGTCTGGTAATCCGATGAACGTGTCTGGGTTTGGTGGTTGCCAGGAGAACGGTACTTGCCTGACTGCATTGTGCCAAGTGTAAAGTTTGGTGGAGGGGGGATTATGGTGTGGGGTTGTGTTTCTGGGGTTGGGCTTGGCCCCTTAGTTCCAGTGAAGGGAACTCTTAAGGCGTCAGCATATCAAGACATTTAGACAATTTCATGCTCCCAACTTTGTGGGAACAGTTTGGGGATGGCCCCCTCCTGTTCCAACATGACTGCACACCAGTGCACAAAGAAGGTCCATAAAGACATGGATGAGCGAGCTTGGGGTGGAGGAACTTGACTGGCCAGCACACAATCCTGACCTCAACCCGACAGAACACTTTTGGGATGCATTAGAGCAAAGACTGCGAGCCAGGCCTTCTCATCCAACATCAGTGCCTGACCTCACAAATGCACTTCTGGAAGAATGGTCAAGCATTCCCATAGACGCACTCCTAAACCTTGTGGACAGCCTTCCCAGAAGAGTTGAAGCTGTTATAGCTGTAAAGGGTGGGCCAACTCAATATTGAACCCTACGGACTAAGACTGGGATGCCATTAAAGATCATGTGCGTGTAAAGGCAGGCATCCCAATACTTTTGGCAATATAGTATATACACTGTATATATAATACGTCTGGTATTTTGCAGTTCTGTTGTTTTAAATCTTGTACATAAACATGTACATCCTAAACATGTATATCTGGCACCTAAAAAGTCCCACTTATAACGAATGTGTGGATTTTGTCACAAAGACTGTTAGTGTGGGAATTAGTGTGATGGAGGCCTTAGGGTAGGGTGCCGATCTCTGCGTCCAGAGCTCTGTACGGAAAACTGCCAGTGCTAATCTTCCAATACTAAAAGTGAGAACATCTTAGCAGCACTTTTAAGGCTAGCCAGACAGGTGTAGATTTCGCAGGCTGAATGAGAGAAATCAGTTGATTTCACCATCCATGCTAAATAGAGTGGATAGAGGAATCTCCCATGCTAGATATTTCATTTCAGACAGCCACAGCACATGTGGCTGCTTGAATACCTGAACAGTGACTGCATCTGGTGGGATCCAGTCACTGTTCAGTAATTTCCCACATGAGTTAGACAATTTTAAATCGACTTTTTTTGTCAAGCCAAGTGGAGCCAAGCTCATGGCTTGAATTTTGGTTGATTCATTAGGAATCATCAGAAATTTGAGCTTTGTATGGTTGGCTTAAGCAGCTGTATTATATGCAGTATTTTAGAGCAAGTTGGGGTTTTTAGTGTGGAAAACAGTATACTGTAATTAAACCCACAGATACAAATTCTGAGTCAATAAAATGTGATGCTTCCATATGTCTTATAAGCAAAGAAAATACAGGTCTACAACATTCAACATCCACATCAAACACACTTTACACTTTTACTACAAATTGTCGAGCGTATTTGCATCTTTACATACACATTGTAACAAACTTCTCATTCACACGGTAATGGACGTTTGATCATACAGTCAATCACAGCCAGTTTTAGAAAAAAAAGGAGACTTGAAACCCGTCAAAGAAGGCGATAAATTTCAAGAAATACAATAGAAATAATGGCTATTGGAGATGGTAATCCATGGAATGTATTGATCAGTGGAGGGAAGCAGTTTGGGCTTCACCACAGGCTCTCTTACCTCCTCTGCCAGTCAATAACCAGCCAGGAGTGTCCTGTACTTGTCAATATCACTTAATTAAATACATAGCATCTAATACAGAATTTAGCACTACAGCAAGGGTGATTTCTAAAAGCAGATCTTACACTATATAGAATATACAGCTCAGTATTTAGCACAAATAATTAAAAAAAAAAAAAACAAACAACGAAATGAAGCAAAAAAATTCTAAAGAAGGCAGAGGAAAAACAATAAAGGAAGAATTAAAGGGATGATTTTAAACAGCCTTGAAATGTCAGCGTACATGAAACAGAGCCTCTTCTGTGGGATCTGTGTGCTACTATCCAATACTCCCCACAGATCTGAGCTCAGTACTGTTCTGAAACACCACCTGTTTACAATTTACTGCTAGGAAAGGCAATTTTAGTAATGGCTACACTTCTCAAAAGGACTACCGGCGTGCTTAAAAGACGCTGAGTTACAACCTCACTTCTTTTTTATTTATCAATATCTAGTTAGTAATTAGGAGATAAAGAACTGCAGGTAAATGTAAATTCAGGAATAATTATATAACATGAAAAGTGACTTATCTGTACAGATTTTTTTGTTTTTGGGTGTACTATGTTAAAAGAAAAAATTGTGTTATTGTTTTGGAAAATGAAACCTATTTGTCACGATGCTTATTATTATTATACAGGATTTATACAGTGTCAGCAGTTTGTGCAGCATTTTACAATATAAAGCGAATTAGTACAGTTACAATACAAAGCAACAAAATAGGCATCAGAAGGCCCTGCTCATAAGAAGATACAGTGGCGTATCACCCATTGATGCAAGGTGTTCACTGCACATGGGCCCCGAGGGGGAAGGAAGGCCACTGTGCTCTGACCCATACTGCACCCATGGATGATTCATCCCTGGTTGGTACCTCCTGCAGCACGTGAAGTTTGACAGTTGGTGGTGAACAGTAAGGCGGTTGGGGCAGTTACAAGCACTGAAGCATTGAAAGCCATACAGGGAGATCAGTGTTTGTAACTGCATTGATCACCACTGACTGTCTATTGGATCATTTCCTTTCCTTTCTGGGCCCCCTGTGTGCTCTTTATCCCCCCACCCTCGTCCCCCCCACAGCGATACCGGCTTCCCCCTCTCCTCTCCCACTGTGCGCTGCTTGGGATCTGTTGGGATGGAGAGGGGAGGAAGGGGCCAGTAAACATGTCATTTATAGACCCCTTCCTTTTTTGAATGAGCAGAGTCAGTTATCTGTACAAATCACTGACTCTCTGTCCATTCATAACTGAAGCATCGTAAACTGTGTTTAATATATATATATATATATATATATATATTATAATGATACATTTTGAAAGTTGGGGAACACCCTCAACTAACCCTGCTTTTTGTCTCCTGCCAACTTACTAATTTCCAGCAAAGCATTATCTTCAAAAGCTATTCTTTTAGAGTCTCTTACACTTGTGTTTATAGTATTCCTATTCAACAAGGTGTGTCAGGGGGTCCGAGATTGTTCTTGGAGTCGAGGCACAGAACAGACAACCCAAAATACGAGCGGCCCCTACAGGGGTAGTGCTACACTTGGGGGCTCATCCAGGATATCTTGCCAGAAAAATACCTTAGCAACCTCCCAGAGACTGCCAAGATGGACCCCATCACTCCAATCCAGTGGTGTAATGAAGAAAAAGGCCACCAGGGGTTTTGCGTTGTAATCAACATTCCTGGGAACCTTGGACAGATGCAAGTTGACCAGGCGGTAAAGACACTAGTCCTCAACCAGAAGGCATGTGTGATAGATTTCAAGCTCGATCAAGAGAATTCCTGTACTTACACTCTGGTGGAATGGAGGAAAGGCAAACCCGGCTGTTTGCAGGGGGCTAGTGTACCGTTGACCAACAACATTGAGGATCCCTTGATCCATTTGAACATGCTAGACAGGAGACCAAAAAGTTTGAGCCAAGCAACCCCTGTAGAAGAAATCACACCACTGGCATCTATATCCACGTTTGGGCCAAAAATCATTGCTGCCTTGGGAGACTTCATGAAGAAGTGCCAAAAGAATGACTCAACATACACTGGGTCAGGATATCAGAAACTAAGGGCTTTCTCTGGAAAACAACCCATGCGTGCCGGAGAGGACAGTTTTGATGAGTGGTTGGAATAAGCCACCCAAGCTTTAGATGAATGGGGCATTCACAAAGCCCAGAAAAAAACAGAGACTTGCTGGGAGTTTAAGGGGTCCTGCTTTAGAAGCTTTTTGCAACTTGAAACTTAGCAAACAGGATTGTATTGCTAATGACTATAGTATCCTGCAAGACATGTTTGGAAGAACAGAAAATGCCTCCGACCTCATGTACCAGTTTGAGCATAACTATCAAAATGAAGGAGAGAAGATATCTGACTATATGAGGCGTGTAGACAAGGTAATACACCAGATATTACTAAAAAAGGGTCTGGATCCCAGGTCAGTGGACAAGGTCCAGGCCCAACAGGTTTTGAGGGGAGCACAACCCCTAGACCTTATCACCATTCAGCTGAAGACTCAGGGAGATGATGGAATCTTTAAGTTTCCTGACCTAATCCGGACTGTACGAGAAGAGAAGGTCCAAGGATCAGAGCCACTAGGGTTAGAGTGGCTATTGCAGCTTATGGAAACACAGAGATAGAGCTTTTGAAAACCCAAGTGTCAGAATTGACAGAGATGATGACTCTGCTGGCAGCCAGGATCACTGTCTCTCCCGGAGAAGAAGTCTTCGAGTCTAAGCAGTCTTTAACCCCTATAGATGCCCAAGTCAGGAAGCCAGTGAATCAAGGGGTCTGTTTCAACTTTAGAGGAATGGGACATTAGAAGCATGTTTGTCCAAGCCCATTGATGCCTGAGACCCAGCGTCCAAAGCCAGTGGGAAACGTTAGAGGGCCTCGTTGAAGGAGCCACTCGGGTGCCTATCTCCAGCAGTTAGCGCCAACATGAAAGGTACATAGAACCCTGCCAAATTCCCTGACACACTTGTGGGACCTTCTCCCATTGTGCCTGTCCAAGTGGAAGGTATCTATACAAAAGTCCTTCTACACACGGGCGCACAACTGACCCTGCTGTATCGAGACTTTTATGACAGGCATCTCAAACACTTGCCCCTGCAGAAAATGGAGGAATTAGAAATATGGGGCCTTGGGACTCAGAATTTGCCATATGATAGATAAGTACTGGTCAGGCTGACTTTTGACCCCTCCATGGCTGGACAAACTGTGACATTTGATACACTAGCCGTTGTATGCCCTTGCCCATCTAGAGCCAACAAGAGTTCCTTGATAATAAGGATGATCACTGAACTTGTCAGGAGGCTACTTACTCCACTTGTCTCGGAGTCATACACCCCAACAAAGGGTATACAAGCGTATCAGCATCTAGTCCAAGAACAGAAAGCCCCAGCTGAAGGAGTGGGGAAGATATGGCGACTAGACAGGAGTGAGAAGATATTGCAACCTGGAGGGGTGATGTGTCTGTGAGCCTCAGTCATGCTCAATTGGGAGCAACCGGGCCCTTTCATTGTCCTTGAAGCTGACTACCAGGGAGAGGTCATGGGGGTTGAGCTGATCCCAGAAGTTATATCTACTAGGGCTTTGCAGCAAACCATGGGAAGGTTCTAGTTATTGTCCACAACGTCATGGATTCACCAGTAAAATTGTGAGCCCGAATGCTGCTGGGACAAGTGAATTCAGCAACCCAAGTTTCACCTTCTGATTTGGTAAGGGGAGCAAAAGATGAGATTTCCTCAAAGACATTCTGTCTGCAAACCACTCCCCTCCCATCTGAATGAGAAGAGAGAGTCAAATCCCATCTCCTGAGATGGCAGTCGATGTTTTTGAAGAGCGAGTTTGACATGGGATGTGCAAAGAAAGCCCAATAATGGATTTGCCTCCAGGAGGACAAACATTCAGGGAGAAAGGTTGATGGATCCCATTGGGTGATCTGGAAGATCTCCGTAAACAACTAGCAGAGTTAAAGAGAGCAGGTATCATCAGAGAGTCGTGGAAATCCGTATGGCTATCCCAAAGTAGTGGTGTGGAAGAAGAGTGGTTCCCTGAGGTTGTGTATCAATTACCGAACATTCAACCGGAGGAGTATCCCTGACCAGTACACCACTCTAAGAATAGAAGATGCCTCACAGAGCCTGTCTGGGGTAAAATGGTTCAGTGTACTGAACCTAAAATGTGGATACTATCAAATTCCCATGTACCCAGAAGACAGGGAAAAGACAGCTTTCATCACCCCACTGGGGTTCTTCAACTTCAACAGGATGCCCCAAGGTCTTTCCAGAGCTCCAGCAACATTTCAGAGATTGATGGAGATGACTGTAGGAGACATGAACCTGATTGAAGTGTTAGTGTACTTAGAAGATATAATCGTCTTTGTCAAAACCTTTGAAGAACATGAGGAATGCAAGGGGTTGAAGTTGTCTCTAGAAAAGTGTCAGATTTACCAGCCTTCAGTCAATTACCTGGGGCATGTTGTCTCTGCTGAGGGAATAGCTACTGAGCCCCAGAAGCTGGAAGATGTCACCTCCTGACCAAGACCTACCAATGTAACTTAGCTTAGGTCGTTCCTGGGGTTCTGTTTATACTTTAGAAGATTGGTCAAGGACTTTGCTTAAATAGCTTGGCTGCTTAATGAATCACTGAAGAATGAGTGTAACGATGATGACCTAGACATAACAAAGCTGGTCAAACAACTGGGGGGGACCCAGAAAGGTTCGGGAGTCAATCCAAGATCAGTGGACTGACATGTGTGAGCAAGTTTTCTGTCAGCTGAAATGGAGCTTAATGACTGTTTTCTTCCTAGCCTATGTTGACCCAACTAAACCGTATAAACTGCATGTGGATGCCAGTCGAGACAGGCTAGGTGGGGTGTTATATCAAGAGCACAATGAACAACTGCAGCCTGTTGCCTATGTGGATAGAAGCCTCACCTCCGCTGGCCTTGCCTAGCCTCACCCCTGCTGACCCACTGGCATTGCCTGCGGGCTGAAGTCAAACAATACTGCCTCTCCTGCATGCGGTGCATGAAGAGGAGAGCTTTACTCATCAGAGCTGCCCCAATGGGCCATCTTCAAAGTCAGGGGGCAATGGAGTTGGTGTGAACTGTCTTTCTGTTTCTGGAGCCTGACTCACATGGACAGGGGAATGTCCTGGAGGTAACCAACCACTTGACCCAGTATGCCCAGGCCTTCCCAAGCAAAGACCAGCAAGCGTCTACAGTAGCTAAAATCCTGGTCAAGAAATTTTTCAGCCACTATGGCCTGCCCCACGTAATCACTCTGGCCAGGGGAGAGACTTTGAGAGTAGACTAATTAAAAAACTGTTAGATCTGTTAGGCATTCAAAAGTCAAGAACAACCTCTTACCACCCTCAGGGGGATCCACAGCCGAAAAAGTTTAATCGTACCCTCCTAGATTTGTTTATTTCTTCAGAAAAGAAGCAGCATTGAAGCAGGCATATTGCAGCCATTGTACATGCCTACAATAGTACTGAAAGTGATGTCACAGGCTATTCATCGTACATGCTGATGTTTGGAAGGGAAACTCGCCTACCAGTTAATCTAGCCTTTGGCACATCCGTAGATGTGGACTGCCTGCATTAAAGCCTTAAAACAGCATACAAGAAATCCCAGGCTACTTCAGACATCCGGGAGCAGCAAACAAGCAAAATTTTGACCTGAAGGTGAGAGTTCATGATCTGCAGCCTGGAGATAGAGTGTTGCTGAGAAATCTGGTCATCCCTGGGAAGCACAAGTTAGCTAATCGCTGGAAGTCACAGCCCTATGTTGTTTGCAAGCAATTGCCGGGGCTGCCCGTGTACCAGGTCTGCCCAAAAGGAAACACAGGCCCACTAAAGACTTTGCACTGTAATCACCTACTGCCCTTATCAGAAGCAGCCCATGTGCCCCAACAGCCAGATCCACAGAATTAGTCTACCTCTCAAACATCACATACATTAGCCAGATCTCAATCTGTGCCAGTGAACCCAGATGAAGAGGATAGTGAGGATAAAGAAATGGGCACGGATTGGCTGTGGCCATCTGCCATGTCAGAAGCTGTCACTCCTCCTCTTCCTAGAGGCTCCTGAGTTCATACCTCAAAGCCAGCCCCTACCAAATCATTAAGACCCCCAGGCCCCTCTTATTGTAGAAAGTAATGGAACCTTCTCAGCCTCTCAATGAAGGTGAAGAAGAGTCAGTTCCACCACAAGTACCTGAGCCTAAAGAGCAGAGAAAAAAGCAAGCAATTCACTCCCCCAAAAGACTGACCTACAATACCCTTGGTGACAATTCAGAAGAAATAACTCTCACCTCTCAAACGACTCATGACATGCCAGCCCTTTCCACAGCTGATTCAGTGGAGGGCAACTCAAACTCATCCCCTAACACATCTAGGTGGGCCACCCCAATTTCAGTGGTTTCTGGACACGACAACCTCAACCCTTGCAGTAACTTGTGGGAGGTTCCTCTGTCAACTTCGTGTCATCTTATGCACTGTTTAAGTCAATGTTCTATCTAAAGAAATGTTTATGGTTCATAAATATATATATATATATATATATATTTATGTACATTATATTGTAATCTTGTTAGGTTTCAAACACTCTTGGTCTGAAAATGTCACTGTTCCTTTGGGAAACAAATGTTTCAAGTGAAGGGGAGGATGTGGCCAGGTTCAGGCTGGTCATTCTGCAATTCAGAGACATCTGCTGCTGCACACACTGTAGTGTTCAGCGCAGAGTAAATATATTTCCTGCTGACAGAGTGGGAAGTGTGTCAGATGCAGAGGATCTTGGGACCTGTAGCCCCATCCACTAGAGGCACTGTATTTTTCAGCTTTTTTCAGGACTACATTTACCAGAAGAGAGGAAAAATCTCCTTGGGAGATATATCCTCTGTCAGCAGCCATGCTTGCTCTCTTGGTGTGGGGACTTGGAGGCTGACAGAGGGGAGCGTGTATTTTCCTCTTTCAGGACCAGGCCATGGCTCTGCCGTCCAATGCAGTAAGCCTGCTCAGCAGTTCAGCATATTTCAGCATTACAGGGTCACGTTCAACGTTTCAGGGACCGCAGCGATCTTCGGGAATTGGGTCGGCTGCAGCGGAGAACTTTGCAGGGTAACTGCCCACTGCTTTGATTGGTTGTCAGGAGGCAATCTGGAGCCACGCTACTCTGCCAGCCTAACCCTCTACAGCAGATGTTGGTTGTGTCATCTCCCAGGGGTCTGGTGAGCTGGTGCAAGCCCAGCATTATCCATAACATGGTATAGACACTGCATGCAGACACCATTATCCCTCTTCTTTACCTACTTGAAGTTGGAGAATACCTTTTGCTATTTCATTCACTTTGCTAGTTGTCATCGCACAATGATACCTTTGGGCCCCATCATAAGCTAGCTAAAGACCAAGGACACATTTACTTCCAGGATTTCTCCATTTAGAGCAGTGGTTCTCAACCTTTCTAATGCCGCGGCCCCTTAATACAGTTCCTCATGTTGTGGTGACCCCCAACCATAAAATTATTTTCGTTGCTACTTCATAACTGTAATTTTGCAGTGGGAGGAATAGTGCCACATCATTGGTATCAGTGAGAGGAACAGTGCTTCATCACTGATGTCAGTGGGAGGAATAGTGTCCCATCGTTGGTGTCAGTGGGGAGGAATAGTGCCCCATCGTTGGTATCAGTGGGAGGAATAGTGCCCCATCATTGGTGTCAGTGGGAGGAATAGTGCCTCATAATTGGTATCAGTGGGAGGAATAGTGCCCCATCATTGGTATCAGTGGGAGGAATAGTGCCCCATCATTGGTGTCAGTGGGAGGAATAGTGTCCCATCATTGGTGTCAGTGGAAGGAATAGTGCCCCATCGTTGGTATCAGTGGGAGGAATAGTGCTCCATCATTGGTGTCAGTGGGAGGAATAGTGCCCCATCATTGGTGTCAGTGGGAGGAATAGTGTTCCATCATTGGTGTCAGTGGGAGGAATAGTGCCCCATCGTTGGTGTCAGTGGGAGGAATAGTGCCCCATCGTTGGTGTCAGTGGGAGGAATAGTGCCCCATCGTTGGTGTCAGTGGGAGGAATAGTGCCCCATCGTTGGTGTCAGTGGGAGGAATAGTGCCCCATCATTGGTGTCAGTGGGGGGAATAGTGCCCCATCATTGGTGTCAGTGGGAGGAATAGTGCTTCATCATGGGTATCGGGGAGGAATAGTGCCCCATCGTTGGTATCAGTGGAAGGAATAGTGCCCCATCATTGGTGTCAGTGGGAGGAATAGTGCCCCATTGTGGGTTTCATTGGGAGGAATAGTGTCCCATCATTGGTGTCAGTGGGAGGAATAGTGCTCCATCATTGGTGTCAGTGGGAGGAATAGTGCTCCATCATTGGTGTCAGTGGGAGGAATAGTGCTCCATCATTGGTGTCAGTGGGAGGAATAGTGCCCCATCATTGGTGTCAGTGGGAGGAATAGTGCTCCATCATGGGTATCAGGGGGAGGAATAGTGCCCCATCATTGATGTCAGTGGGAGGAATAGTGTCCCATCATTGGTGTCAGTGGGAGGAATAGTGCCTCATCATTGGTGTCAGTGGGAGGAATAGTGCCCATCATTGGTGTCAGTGGGAGGAATAGTGCCCCATCCTTGGTGTCAGTGGGAGGAATAGTGCCCATCATTGGTGTCAGTGTGGTGGAGGGGGGAATAGTGCCCCATCATTGGGGTCAGGGGGGGGAATAGTGACCCATCATTGGTGTCAGTGGGGGGGGGAATAGTGTCCCATCGTTGGTGTCGGTGGGGGGAGGAATAGTGCCCCATTCTTGGTGTCAGTGGGGGGAGGAATAGTGCCCCATCGTTGGTGTCAGTGGGGGGAGGAATAGTGTCCCATCGTTGGTGTCGGTGGGGGGAGGAATAGTGCCCCATTCTTGGTGTCAGTGGGGGGAGGAATAGTGCCCCATCGTTGGTGTCAGTGGGGGGAGGAATAGTGCCCCATCGTTGGTGTCAGTGGGGGGAGGAATAGTGCCCCATCGTTGGTATTAGTGACACAAATGATGGGGCACTATCCCTTCCACTGACACCAATGATACTTACCTTGCTGACTCCTGCTCCAGCCTGGGCTCGCTCTCTCCCTCTCCCATCTACAGCCTGCATACCTGGCTGCAGCAGCAAAATTTGCACTTACCTGTCAGCTGTCTTCCTTCTCTGGCCTCTCTCTTCACTCGCTCCTGCAGCTCCCTCGATCTTCGTTGATCTCCGCGCGCTGCCGCTCGGCTCCTCCTCTCCAAGCTCCACCTCCTCGCCGGTGATTGGCCGCCTGTGTGCCTCTCCTGAGCTACAGTTCCGGTGGCCAATCAGCGGCGAGGAGGCGGAGCTGTTGAGTGATCCCGGTGGTGTGGCCAGGTTACAGGGGCAGCATATCATCCCGCCCACAGATCGCCTGAGACAGGAGCGGTGTCTCGGTTCCTAAGACCATCGGAAATATGTGTTTTCCGATGGTCTTAGGCGACCCCTGTGAAATGGTCGTTCGACCCCCAAAGGGCTCGCGACCCCCAGGTTGAGAACCGCTGATTTAGAGGATTCAGTTTATATAGTTCGTCACTGACTGTTTTTTAAGGGGGAACTTCTACCCAGGTTTCTTATATTGTGCTTTATAGCTTTCTTTGCATGTGGCAACAGGAAGTAGAGGGAGCTGAATGACTAAAGGTCTCCTGTTCCCCCTCTTACTCATGGAATCATAGGTTTATTTAAAATTTGTTGCTCCTACATGTAAGCCTATTGGCACTGTAATTTCTATTGTATATCTTTGTGACTTTGTTTGATGTTATATTTTGCAAGTTGGGAAACAAAACTAACCCTTCTTTTTGTCTCCTGCCAACTTAATAATTTCTGGCAAAGCATTATCTTCAAAAGTTATTCTTTGAGAGTCTCTAGCACTTGTGTTTATAGAATTCCTATTCAGATAGGTGTGTCAAAGGGTGTCCAAGTTTATTCTTGGTGTGGAGGCGCAGAACAGAGAACTCAAAATATAAGCAGCTCCTACGGGGGTACCACTATGCACAGAAGACAAGAATTTGAGGAGCAGAGGTTATGGGGGGGGAGTAAGTTGATAGAAGTTCAGGCAGATACAAAACCTGACTCCAGGATAGGGGTAACATGATCACTTGTATCAGACCTAGTGAGGATTCTGGCTGCAAAATTTTGTTTATATAGCACAGTGGTCTCCAAACTGCAGCCTGGGGACTGGATGCGGCCCATTGCTTGCTTTTTCCAGGCCCTTGGGGCACTATTAAAATCCACTGATACTAGCAATGAGACATAATTCCCCCCACTGACAACAACTAAGGGGCACAGTTCCTCCCACTTACACAAACAATGGGTCGCAATTCTTGCCACTGACACCAAAAATGGGGCACTATCCCTCCCACTGACACCAAAGATGGGGCATTGTCTATTCTTACTGACGTCGGGACGTTTTCTTTTCCCAATGGCCACAGTTCAGCCCCCCTAAAGTCTGAAGAACAGTAAACTGGCCCTTTGTTTAGAAAGTTTGGAGACCCCTGATATAGCAGTTGATTATTAATAGATTTAGGTACACCAGCGAGTAAAGCATTGCAGTAAGTTGGGAGAACACAAATATGTGGATCAGCTATTCAGTTACAATATATGATTGCAATATATATATGATGCAGCCAAGCTATATTTCTCAAGCAGAAAAAAGATGTTCTGACAACATTTTGTACATGTGTATCAAAGTTTAAACTAGCATCAAATATCACCCCTAGATTTTTCAACTTAGACTGAAGCTCAAGTACAGTGCCATTTATAGATAGGTTACCAGCGCTGGCCTTATATAATTAATGCAGGGTGCCACTAAGCATGACTTCAGTCTTGTCACAGTTTAATTGAAGGAAATTGTGGGCCATCCAATTTTTTATATCACAAATGCAGTTAGATAAGAGAGAAACAGCCAAAGTAGAATCCAGTTTAGTGTGGATGTATATCTGAGTGTCATCAGCATAAAAGTGACAACTGATCCCGTGTGATCTATGCAGTTGACCAAGTGGAAACATGTAAATGTAAAAAGTAAGGGACCCAAGATTGAGCCCTGAGGTACACCGAACCTGACTGAACCAACTTCAAACTGTAAACCAGCAAGAGGAACAAAGTGATAGCGATCAGTAAGATACAACTTAAACTATTTCAGAGTCAATTCTGAGACTCCAAATATGGTTTCAAGGCGAGAGAGTAAAAGATTGTGGTCAAAGGCAGAATTTAGAGCAAATAAGAACAGTTAGTGAACTTGAATCGGAAGCTAACAGAAGGTCATTACTGACTTTGACCAAGGCGGATTTTGTGCAGTTGAAAAAAACCAGAGTGGAGGGGATAAATAGGTTATTTAAAGTCAGGTGGGTATGTAACTGAGATATCACTGCCTGCTTGAGGATCTTGGCAAGGAAGGGTAAGTTAGACATGGGGCGAAAGTTGAAAAAGTAGAAAAGCAACAATGAGAACCACTCTGATCTGCAACTAGGAAAAAGGGAAAGATGCACATTGATAGGGCAATATACAAAAAAATACAAAAAGTCCCTGGCACACTTTCAAGTTTGCCAGCAAAAAAAATTAGCTAAATTGTTTCAACTACTCAGGTTAAATACAGAGGTTTTTATTTTGCATGTACAATATACAGTTGCATGTGGAAGCCACGTCAACTCACCTTTGTGAGTTGCAGCCTCCAACTATAAAGCAGAGCTCTCCAAATTATGGCCCATGGATCAAATCTTGCCCCCTGAAAGATTTTATCTGACCCTCTGGTTTAAGAAGGACTCTTTTATGTAAGAAGGAACTCTGATGTAAGGGGGGACTCTGATGGGGACCCTTATGTACGGTGGGACTGTGATGATCTCAAATTTATTTGAAATTTCTTTGCTTTGTTTTAATGAAGTTTTTTCTGTGTTGTTTTGAATCACGCTATACTGATTACAAACAAACTCCAAGTAAAACATATTAATTCATTTAAATTTTATGTAATAAAGTTATACAACTGTTTTTTCCAGCCCGCAAATGGTTTTAAAATATTTGATGTGGCCTTCATATTGAAAAGTTTGGAGACCCCTGCTCTAAAGTATCTATTGGAAGTCTTAGCTATGGGACATATTTGCTCCTTAGAGGTACAGCAACCCTCAGACATCACCTTTGCAAAGCAGCTGAAAACTTCCAGTGTATGTTTGAACCAAATCCACAAAAAAATCAACAATGACTGTCAAGCTGATCTATTTGCACCTGCCTTATAGACACCTAAAAAGTAAGAGAAAATCCCCCACAAATTGAGTGAAATCTCTACTACTTTTGGATGTTTGCTCATTTCCAAACCCAGTAACAACAAATAGAAAGGCGGGGATATCCCCAGTGAGTATAAAGATAGCAATAAAAAGCTGACAAAGGTTTTAACTTTTCCCCACTCTATTCAAAACTAAAAAAATTTAAAAAATCTTTGGCTTTTATCTATGTAGGAAGAGGATAGTTAGAGAGCATAATGCAATTGTGGTGTATTTTATCAAACTGCTTGAGGCACCACTACAACTTGTGTCTGTTAAGTTAAATTTCCATATACTGTACAACACTGCAATATACAGGATAAAGAGCCACGGTGAAAACCCTGCTGTCTCAAAGTCTTATGTGTATTTTTAAAAAGAGGAAGCAACTTATTGATCCGTAGAGTGATTACTTCATAATTTATGGTCCAAGCACCATCACCAGACACTTCCTGCTCCTCCGAAGTCCTTCCTTTTTCAGTAAAATTGTGGTCCACCTGTCCAGCAAGATGGACAAGCCTGGACTGGCTGGTTTAATGGTAAGGATGTGGCTGTTATCAGGGCAACAGGGCAGAGCAGTGTGGTTTGTGCCTAGATTAATGGTCTGTTATTTCCTGCACCTAGTAAATCCTATACAGTATATATTGTATTGTAAAAGAAGAATACAGAAAGTAAAGTGGAGTTTTTGTTTCCTCCTTTGTTTTAGCCTGATATAGGGATTGTATGTTCAAAATAATAATAATATACTGTAGAAGATGCAGTTGTTTTGGAAGGAGGAGTAATAAAAGGGATGTTGTATCTCAAATAAAAAGCTTGCTTTATAAGAAATAAAAAATAAACTTTAATGTGGTTCTTCTAGAAAATGGTTGCTGCATTGGAAAGGTTCCATAGTAATGGAGATGGTGGGCGTCTCAATATTCAGCTATCCTCTTCCTCTCAGCGTGCACCTTCTCCCCCTTCCTCCTGAAACACACACAATGTGCACAGCGCCCCCAAAGGTTGGAGAACTGACTGTCTTCTACAGGCTTCATGGGGAGGGCAGTGGTGGAATATGCAGTGAATCAGTTGCTAGCAAACAGAACAGTGCAACGTCCGGGGTGCTGGAGTGGTTGATGTGCTGGGAGGCAGGGAGGTTTAAAGTCAAGGGTGCAAGGGGGATTGGTGGTACAGATGTTGGGCAAGAGAGAGATGTCAGGGTGCACAGTGGCAAGGGTACTGAGTTCTTCATAGGCCAAGATTCAAAAGATTTCTGCATGTAAGCCTGCAGGGAGGCTTGTGCTTGAGCACCACTGAATATGGTACAAGCTCTTGGACTACATCGCCCACTGATCTAAGCTAACTGAAATGGGGGCGAGTCATTAGGATTATGTTATTTGAAAGAATATTTAGCTTTAGGTCTCCCTTAACACCTATACATTGCAGTAGCCTGCACTTTACTGAACAGTGACACACGGTGAGAATTGAGAAAGGCACCCCAATGCACAAGTACAGCAGCTACCAATGTATTCACACTTGCCTTGTGTTGTGATGTGCTGCATTAAAATGGATCAGACGGGTTTTTTTTCATTGCCATGTCATTTTTGCTGAAATGGCCCCCTTAATCCAACCCATATGTGCAATAGCCCACTGCAATAGAACAGCATAAAGTGAAGGGGTCTTAATAATTGACCTTTAATATTGGCAATGTAATGTGTGGACTATCTGGACTAAAGCTGGCCATACATTGATCAATATTCAGCAGGTTCAAATTTCATATATATACAGTTGTGGCCAAAATTATTCAACCCCCACTGAAATTGAGTGTTTTGGCCAGTTTGACATTGCTTTTGATCATTCAGTCATCTTGCTTACATTTACATTAAAGAGGCACTTGTAGGTCAGACAAATATAACATAACAGTTATAATGAAATAACCACAAATGTCTTTTCTGTGCTCACAGCATTATCAGTTTTATTCAACCCCCAAGTGACATTCAATCTTAGTACTTAGTACAGCATCCTTTTACAGTTATAACAGCTTTTAAACGTGAAGCATAGCTTGACACAAGTGTCTTGCAGCGATCTACGGGTATCTTCGCCCATTCTTCATGGGCAAAGGCCTCCAGTTCAGTCACATTCTTAGGCTTGCGCACTGCAACTGCTTTCTTTAAGTCCCACCAGAGGTTCTCAATCGGATTTAAGTCTGGTGACTGCGATGGCCACTCCAAAATGTTCCAGCCTTTCCTCTGCAACCATGCTCTAGTGGACTTGGAGGTATGCTTGGGATCATTGTCCTGTTGAAAGGTCCAACGTCTCCCAAGCCTCAGGTGTGTGACGGACTGCATCACGTTTCCATCCAATATCTCCTGGTACTGAAGAGAATTCATGGTACCTTGCACACGCTGAAGCTTCCCTGTACCTGCAGAAGCAAAACAGCCCCAAAGCATGATTGACCCTCCACCATGCTTCACAGTAGGCAAGGTGTTCTTTTCATCATAGGCCTTGTTCTTCCTCCTCCAAACATAGCGTTGATCCATGGGCCCAAACAGTTCTAATTTTGTTTCATCAGTCCACAGAACACTATCCCACAACTTTTGTGGTTTGTCCACATGGCTTTTGGCATACTGCAGTCGACTCTTCTTATTCTTTGGAGACAGCAAGGGGGTACGCCTGGGAGTTCTGGCACGGAGGCCTTCATTACGCAGTGTGCGTCTTATTGTCTGGGCTGAAACTTCTGTACCCACATCTGACAAATCTTTTCTCAGTTCCTCAGCAGTCACACAGGGACTTCTCTCCACTCTACGCTTCAGGTAGCGCACAGCAGTCGAAGTCAGCATCTTCTTTCTGCCACGACCAGGTAGCGTTTCAACAGTGCCCTTTGCCTTGAATTTGCGAATGATGCTTCCTAAGGTGTCTCTTGGTATGTTTAACATCTTTGCAATCTTCTTATAGCCATTGCCCTTCCTGTGAAGAGAAATCACCTCTTCTCTTGTCTTCCTGGACCATTCTCTTGCCTTCACCATGTTTGTAACCACACCAGTAAATGTCTAGAAGGAGCTGAGTATCACAGTCATTTTAAAGCTGCCTAATTGGTGCTTATTATGCTTGATTGCTGCTCGGTGACATCCACAGGTGTTTTCAATACCTGATGGAAAGCACCTGTATGAACCTCTGTTCTTCAGAGTGGTAGTCTTTAAGGGGTTGAATAATTGTGGCAATGAAGAAACCACATAAGAACCATTTACTACTGTATTACATAAACAATTGATGTCATTTTAGTTGCATTTGGGTAGTTACAACGTCCTTGTAGGATTTGATTCTGAATACAATTCCAAATGTACACTATAGTCCCTAAACCCCTTTACAGCATTGGGGGTTGAATAATTTTGGCCACAACTGTATATATATATATATATATATAGCAAATGGCAGGTGTGAAGAAATGCTGTGAAGTAAGAAGGCTTTCAAGAATAAATATTTTGATTGTTTAATTTTATCAATGTATAAAATGCAAAATAAAAATCTAAAGCAACTCAATATTTGGTGTGATTACATTTTGGCTTCAAACCAACATCAGTTCTTACACTTGCAAACTTCAAACCAACATCAATTCTTACACTTGCAAACTTCAAACCAACATCAATTCTTACACTTGCAAACTTCAAACCAACATCAATTCTTACACTTGCAAACTTCAAACCAACATCAATTCTTACACTTGCAAACTCTGCACACTTGAGTACACCATGGTGCAGTGGCAGTGAACACACTGAGTTCAGAAGGTATTTGTTGGTATTATGGCACCCCTAGACATAACAGCCATTTAACACTTGCAGTGGGGGGGGGGGGGGGGTCACCATTGGAAGGGTATTTCTTTATTCCAACATGGAGCTCAACTTTAATGTGTAACAAAATGTTATTGCTTTTTTTAAAGGATGGATCGATCTTTGCTAATTGACAATGGGGATTCATTTATGATATTATACTTTATATAGACACATTAAAGTGGAAGAAAAACTTAAGTCTAAGTATTCCTAAAAATGTTCCATTCCCTCTCCTCCAACCTATCCTGCCTAACCTGTCTAAAGATAATTGTGTGTACTTATTTTTAATGCACTCCAGCCCAGTCATATGATCCCATAGCTCCAGCTCTCCTGTGTCAGTGAGTGGGTGTTGCAGGGGAGAGTGGAGAGTGCCAACTACAGCTGGACCATGGAAGCCTATGGTTGATGTCATGGCTCCACACACAGATTTTTTTTTTGTGCAGGATAGGCAGGATAGGTAGGAGGATGGGGAGAGAACATTTTTAAGATTAGCTAGACTAATGCAGGCCATAAAGATTTTTGACTAAAAATTTTCATTTTAAGAACATGTATTTGATTTTCTAATCGTTAGTTGGGTCAAATCGACGTTTGTTTTCAACCATGGTGACTGGAAAATTCAAAGGAGAAGAATAGAAAACTTTTCTTGATCAAATTAATTTTCGGACAGTATATGTGTTTTTTGTACAGAAATTACATTCATTTTAAAACTGAATGTTAACAGCAAGTGAAATTTTCAAATGACAGTTGTCCATTCATAGAACGTACAAAGAATTTTCGTATGAATATTCTCCTCCAAAAATCTATGTGTATGGCCAGGATAAGCCTCATACACAAAATGAAACTATCAGATGGAAAAAAATGCTTTTGGAGCGATCGTCTGATAATGTTTCAGTTTACTCAAAAATCTCCAAAGGGACAATCATGAAAAATTTTCTTGAAAGTTAACAGAACAAAGCATTTTCATGTAATTAGTATAGTATTTGTACAATAACAAATCAAGCGACCCAGACCATGCATGATTTGAAACAAAAGAATACATTACAATACAAAACATTATGTCACTTCTGAAGTTGTATTCTGTTTTACGAGAATTTTCAGAACTTTAGTAACCTATTAATTTATGATATGAGACTAGCATGCAAAAAAAAGGACGATTATTTGTCCGATATTCTCATCGTGTGTACTAGGCTTAAGCCTTTAAGCAATCTATGAGTTTTAGTGTGGTAAAATCAGAAAAGGCATAGGAAGGGTTTGTGGAGAGAACATTGGGATGGGGAGTTTGGGGAGGAGAGAGGATAGCACAGATAAAGTATTGGAGGAGGTAGAAATGGTGTGAAATAAGGAAAAGGAGATAGAAAAAGTGAGAGGAAAAAGGGGGTCCTCTGTCTGGATTTATTTGCTGCCTATGCCTCAGATAGGAGTTTTTCCTTCACTTCCCATTTAGTTGTTGGATCAGAAAGTGAAGCAATATCTTCTCAATGGGAATACAGACAGCAAAGGTTATTATTATTATTATTATACAGTATTTATAAAGTGCCAATAGTTCACTCAGCGCTGTACATTACAAAAGGGGACAGAACATGTGACAGAACAATACCAATACAATGCAAAATATGAGGGGATTGAGGGCCCTGCTCTTTCGAGCTTACAATCTAGGAGGGAGGGGATGGTGGCACAGGAGGAGATAGCTGTGGGGGATGGAGTGGTAGGAAGAGTGGAGGTCGGCAAGTTAGCAGGGGGTGGGGTAGGCTTCCCTGAAGAGATGGGTTTTCAGGGTGCACCTAAAGGAGAGGAGAGTAGGTGATAATCTGATGGGTTGGGGCAGGGAGTTCCAGAGGATGGGTGACACCCTGGAGAAGTCCTGGAGGCGGGCATGGGAGGAGGAGACCAGGGAACTAGAGAGAAGGAGGTCTTGTGAGGAGCGGAGTGTGCGTGCTGGGCGGTACTTGGATATTAGGTCAGTGATGTAGTTCGGGGCAGTATGGTGGACAGCTTTGTACATCAGCGTTAGGATTTTGAATTTGATCCATTGCGCAATCGGTAGCCAGTGGAGGGATTGGCAGAGGGCGGTGGCGGAAACGGAGCAGTTGGAAAGGTGAATGAGTCTGGCAGCCATATTCAGGATCGACTGAAGCGGGGATAGCCAGCGGCGAGGCAGGCCAGTGAGGAGGGAGTTGCAGTAGTCGAGTCATGATATGATGAGGGAGTGGATGAGCTGTTTAGTGGTTTCTGGGGTTAGGAACGTGCATATTTTGGCGATGTTGCGGAGGTGGAGTCTGCATGAGTTAGTTAAAGATTGGACTTGGGGCTGGAAGGATAGGTTGGAGTCCAGAATGACACCAAGTACTCTGGCCTGCGGGGCGGGTTTGATGGTGGCGTTGTTGGATGTGATGGAGAAGTCAATGGGGGGTGGTGTCCGGGCTGGGGGAAAGACAAGAAACTCGGTTTTGGAGAGGTTCAGTTTAAGGAAGTGGAGCGACATCCAGTCTGATATGTCGCTCAGTAGGTGTGTGATTCGGGCAGAGACCGAGGGGGTGAGGTGGGGGTTTGAGAGATAGATTTGTGTGTCGTCGGCATAGAGGTGGTAGTTGAAGCCGTGAGAGTGTATGAGTTGGCCAAGGGAGGAGGTGTAGATATAATTTTTTTCCTTTTCCAATTTAAAAAATATTTGGCTGGAGTTACCCTTTTAAATGTTATTGTGCATACTTGAAAAATATATTTAAAGGGAATATTCACATATACTACCTTTTATTAAGATGTGCACACTGGGGATTATTTACTAAAAACTGGAGAGTGAAAAATCTGGTGCAACTCTGCATAGAAAACAATCAGCTTTCAGGTTCTAATGCCAGAGCTTAATTGAACAAGCTGAAATTAGAAGCTGATTGGTTACCATGCACAGCTTTGGTAAAGCACCAGTTTTAGTAAATCTACCCCACTGTGTCAAGTGGCAAATAAAACTAACTATATATTCACCTAATGTCAGCATTCTGATCTAGAAAGAAGGTTTATAGTGCAAGTGGCAATGAGAAACAACACTGCAGTGCACCTTCAACCCACAATAATTGCTTGGTGACAAAAGGGGAACTAATTAAATTATTGGTGGCTGGTAGGAGGAAAGGTAATACAAATATTGGTGGCTGGAGAGAAAGTAACAAAATATTGATGGGTGGCAGTAGGAAAGGTAATAAAAATATTGATGGCCAGCAGAAGGGAAGGTGATAAAATATTGGTGCCACAAGAGAAGGTAAAAAATCTTAGCGGCAGGAGGGAAGGTGATAAAAATCTTATCGGCAGGAGGAAAGGTGATAAAAATATTGGTGGCAGGAGGGAAGGTGATAAAAATATTGGTGGCAGGAACTAAGTTGATAAAATACTGGCGCCAGCAGAGAGGATAAAAAACAATTGGTAGCAGGAGGAAGATAATAAAAATATGGGTGGCAGGAGAGAAGGCCAGTAAAAATATTTGTGGCAGGAGTGAAGGTAAAAAGACATTGATTGCAGGAGAAAGTTGATAAAAAATGATGGCATATACAGTTCAACGAAAGTGCTAAATAATTTTCCAAGAATCCAAGGTTTTCGATGATAAAATTGGTTCATAGTTGGGAAAAGCCAATCTGCTTTGGGGGACCCATAGAGCCCACCTTCACTAATAAAAGATTTAAAAGGAAAGGGGTATATACCCATTTGTATATAATATCCAAGTCCATTGCATAGCAAATTCAGAGATAACCATATCTTACAAATACCAAAGATCACACTTTACTAGTAAACAGTAAATCTTTTAAAAATGTTAAGCAATATCTCAATAAAAACAGATTATTGCTGTTATAAAAATGTAAATGAGATTGTAGGTAATGGTAAGGGAACAGGCTATGAGAAATACTGGGGTTTATTTACTAAAGCTGTAGAATGAAAAATCAGGTGCATGTCTGTTTATAAAAACCAATCAGCTTCCAGGTTTTATTGCCAAAGCTTAATGGAACAAGCTGAACTTAGAAGCTGATTGGCTACCATGCACAGCTGCACCAGATTCTGAGTGCACCAGTTTTAGTAAATCATACCCTTTGTAACTCTTGCATAAACAAGCCTGAGATCACCAGTATGTTATGGTATCATCATTGTAATTATTTGCCAAAAAAATGGATAGAGATGTATATCTTGTATTGTTTTGTATAAGAAGTAAAGGAGGGTAGCCGAAAAAATATTGGTGCCAGGAAGGAAAATATTAAATATATTGGTGGCAGGAGAAAAGGTAAAAAACCTGGTGGCAAGAAAAAAGGTAAATAACATATTGGGGGCAGTAAGAAGGTAATATAAATATTGGTGGAATGAGGGAAGGTGATGAAATATTGGTGGCACAAGGGAAGGTTTTAAGAATATAGATGGAAGGAGAGAAGGTAAAAGACATATTTGTGGCAGGAAAGGTGATAAAAATGTTATTGGAAGAAGGAAAGATGATAAACATATTGGTGGCAGGAGGGAAAAGGTTAAATATAGTGGTGGAAGGAGAAAAGGTAAAAAAAACCCTGCTGACAAGAGAAAAGGTAAATGACCTATTGAGGCAGTAGGAAGGTGATAAAAACTTTTGTTAGAATGAGGGAAGGTGATAAAAAATATTGGTGGCAGGAGGGAAGGTTTTCAGAATATTGATGGATGGCAGGAGGGAAAGTGATAAAATATTAGTGACAGGAGAGAAGATAAAAAAAAACATATTTGTGGCAGGAGGGAAGGTAATAACAATTCTGCTGACTGACAGTAGGGAAAGCAATAAAATATGGGCTGCAGTAGATAAGGTTAAAAAAGACATATTGGTGGTAGGAAGGAAGGCACAAACAATATTGATGGCTGACAGGTGGGAAGGTAACAAAATATTACTGGCAGTAGATAAATTGAAAAATATATATTGTTGCAGGGGGGAAGGTGATCCAAACATTGGTGGCAGGAGGGAAAATAATAAATATATTGCTGGCAGGAAAGATGGTAAAAATATATGTGACAGGAAAAAAGGTGAAAAAAAATATTGGTGGCAGAAGGGAGGGTGAAAAAAATGGTAGCAGGAAGGAAGGTGATTAAATATCAGTGCCAGGAAGGAAAGTGACAAAAATATTGGTGGCAGGAGAGAAGGTAAAAAAAACATATTGGTGGCAAGAGGGAAGGTGCATAAAATATTGGTGGCAAGAAGGAAGGGGATACAATTATTAAATGGACAATAATGGTAGTAGTCTTATGCGCTGCCAAAAAAAAAAAAAGAAAACCTAAAAAAAACTACCAATACAATAAAAAAAAAAATCAAAAAAAGCAGCAAGCACCCATAAAGTGTTCCACCGCTAAAAAGAATAAAAGAGAAAATAGTGCTGCGCTAACAAGTATTAATGATATACTCGATAAATATAAAAGTAAAATCCTCAAGCAATCAACAATAAATACACATATAGGGGTTTATTTACTAAAGCTGGAGAGTCCAAAATCAGACTCCCTTCTGCATAGAAACCAATCAGCTTCTAACCTCAGCTTGTTCAATGAAGCTTTGGCAATGAAACCTGGAAGCTGATTGGTTTCTATGCAGAAGGGAGTCTGATTTTGGACTGTCCAGCTTTAGTAAATAAACCCCATAGTGTCAGTGTATATTCCACTAAAATATCTAGTGTGGATGAGGTCCACATATAGAAAACCCTTAACACAGGTTATATAGAATATGGAACAATAATAAACAGTGAAAAAAAAAAAAAATATATATATATATAATGATAATCATACAGCATCAAAACTGTGCAACATAACAGTCCACAAGGTGAATAGCAGAAAAACACTGTGACTCTTCTCCTTTACTGTGCTTGTGTGATATCCACCATCACCAGGCATGCACGCTCACCTCATACATTGACCCACATCACATAGGTCAAAAACAGCAGTATTCCTCAATGTACCCTGGTCACTGGGAGCTCAACATCACTGAGAACCATATAGTAGATGTCATACATAAGTGAACAAGAAAGAGGGGATCCTCATACTGCAGTAAAGTTAATTTGATTAAAAAAAACCATAAGAAATGCAAGAAATACACTCACAAGGGTAAAGGGCTGCAAATGCCCTCAAACAGCATGGTATTTTGCAAACTAAGATTGCGGCGATCGTAGCCGCAACTGGAAATGATGTCACCAATCTTCCATCCGACGTAACTTCATTAGGGAACCATGCTGTTTGGGGGTGATTGCAGCCCTTTTCCCTTTTGCGTGTGTTTCTAGCATTTCTTATGTGTTTTTAACAAAATTTAAAAAAAAAAAACTACTGCAGTATGAGGATCCCCTCTTTCTTGTTCACTGCTGTATGCTATCTGCTATATGGTTCCCGGTGATGTTGAGCTCCCAGTGACCAGGGTTACATCGAGGAATACTGCTGTTTTTGACCTATGTGATGTGGGTCAATGTATGAGGTGAGCGTGCATGCCTGGTGATGGTAGATATCACACAAGCACAAGGAGAAGAGTCAGTTTTTTTCTGCTATTCACCTTATGGACTGTTATTTTGCACTGTTTTGATGCTATATGATTTTCATTTTATATATATATATATATATATTTATTTATTTATTTTTTTATTATTATTTTTTTTTCACAGTTTATTATTGGTTCCATATTCTATATAACCTGTGTTAAGGTTTTTCTATATGTGGACCTCATCCACACTAGATATTTTAGTGGAATATACACTGACACTATGGGGTTTATTTACTAAAGCTGGAGAGAGCAAAATCAGGCTCACTTCTGCAAAGAAACCAATCAGCTTTTAACCTCAGCTTGTTCAATTACGTTTTGGCTATGAAACCTGGAAGCTAATTGGTTTCTATGCAGAAGTGAGCCTGATTTTGCACTCTCCAGCTTTAGTAAATAAACCCCTATATGTGTATTTATTGTTGATTGCTTCATGATTTTGCTTTTATATTTATCGAGTATATCATTAATATTTGTTAGCACAGCACTATTTTCTCTTTGATACAATTATTAATAACCAGAGATAAGGAAAAAAAACATACTAGTAGCAGGAGAGGTGGTAAAAATTTTGGTGACATGAAGGCAGAAATTAAGAATGTGCTGTCAGCAGCAATGGTGATAAAGTATTGCTGGTAGGATAAAAAGTAAAAAACATATTGGTAGTAGGAGGAAAGGTAATAAAAATACTGATGGCTGGCAGGAAGGAAGGTGATCAAATATTGGTGTCAAAAGAGAAGGTAAAAACGTATTGGTGGCAGGGAGAAAAATAATAAAAATATTGGTGGCAGGAGGGAAAATAATAAAAATAATAAAAATATTGGTGGCAGGAGGGAAGGTAGCCAAAGCAGCTGAAAGCATACAAGCAGTGGCAACCAAATAAAAATGGAGCTGCAATTTCTAAAGTTGCTGCAAAGTACCCAGAGACAAATCAGTCCCATTCAAGCCTTTGATATTATATATTAGATGGCTCATTTGTCTTTGCAGGTGATGATGAACATGATACTCTGAGCCATGGTACCACTGAAATCTGCTCCTTGATCCATGCACGCACACACGTCTAATCAATCCATGTTATCAGTTTCAACTGCTTTGTCACAGTCTGTCTCTATATAGTACAATTGACTTAGGCAATTCATTGCAGTTCATTAACAAACTGGCACTGGGCACAACAAAATAGGCATCTAAAAAAAGGCATATATAAAAAAAGGCATATAACCGCTTTTAAGCAAAGCACAGCACCACAACACGTTATGTGTGTTGTGGTAAGTTACTGTCTACTGTACAGTGCATTAAAGTCCCATTCACAATAAATGGCACCGCAGTGTTGTATGGTAAAATTGACTCTGAATAGCATTCTAGAGTGAATGCCAATGGACACTGCAGCATTATAGTGCATGATAATGAACTTTCATGTGTTGTAGTCAGGGCTGGTGCTTTCACCAGGCAAACTAGGCAGCCGCCAAGGGTGCACTGCCACCTAGGGGCACCTGGGCACTGCTCAAGCCTCCAATCTCTCTGTGTGGCCTATGGACTTGTATGAATTCTTCATTTCTCTGCAGAGTCCCCCTCTCCTCATACACAGGGAATGATGAGGGAATGATGGTATTTTTACTCTGCACAATTGTCTCACAGCCTGTCCACACACATGACCATTTAGTACATATATATATATATATATATATATATATATATATATATATATATACAGTATCTCACAGAAGTGAGAAGTGGCAACCTGTGAAGCTCTGGTGAACTATAATGGAAAATAATGGTGGCCACACAAAATATTGACACTTTGGGCCCAATTTGGACATTTTCACTTCGGGGTGTACTCACTTTTGTTGCCAGCGGTTTAGACATTAATGGCTGTGTGTTGAGTTATTTTGAGGGGACAGCAAATATACACTGTTATACAAGATGTACACTCACTACTTTGCATTGTAACAAAGTGTCACTTCTTCAGTGTTGTCACATGAAAAGATCAAATATTTACAAAAATGTGAGGGGTGTACTCACTTCTGTGAGATACTAATATATATATATATATATATTTTTTTTTTTTTTTTCAGTCGTATCCGACCCTTGGTGATTGCTTGGACTGTCACTCGTAAGTGACTTTTTCCATGAATTCTCTTATTTTACAGGGTAGGTTGCCAGGTCTGCAGGAGATCCCACATGGCCAGGGATGAAACTAGGACAATTTTTTTTAGACAGCAGCCAATTAACCTACCAGCATGTCTTTGGAGTGTGGGAGGAAACCGGAGTACCCGGAGGAAACCCACGCGAACACAGGGAAAACATGCATACTCCATGCAGGAGGCACCATAGTTGGGAATCGAATCCATGACCCAATTACTGCAAGGCAGTGCTAACCACTAAGCCACTGTGCCGCCCATATTATATATATATATATATATATATATGTGACAGTATTTCATGTAGCAGTAAAATGTTGAAATGTCGGCTCCCCCTAGGATGGGAAGCGATTCCATTCACGCAGGATCCTGGGCAATCAGTCTCAAATCGGAGGATCGGTCCGTACATCTCGCACACACTTGTACACACAATCCTCCAGCTGTAACAGGGAGCCAACTAATGACTGAATGGGGCATGTCCAGCACTGGCTCAGCCTTCTTCTACACAGCTGGAGCCAATCAATAGGCAGGGGTGTGCTCTGGTTGCAGGGTTAACCCTATGTGGGTAGGATAGTCGGGGCCCGATGTGTATGAGAGGGAAGCGCTGTAGTGCTAGGAGGCCATCTGTCCTCAAAGATAGCCGTAGCCTAGGAGGATGGCAGGTCCTGGAGATAACAGGAGGAGGAAGGGGCAGACAATAGTCAGGGTGAGGGGAGAGGATGCTGATTGATCTACTGTGACACCGCCACATCATGAATACTTTTTCAGCTGAGGGGAGGGGCGGCAAAGGGGGAGGAAGAAAGGGCAGTGGAAGGTGTCTGGGGCCAGTGTAGCAGCATTCAGACTCAGTTCCTCTCAGACTCAGTCCCTTATTGCAAGCTGGATAGCGGCTGCTAATCACTATGGATTTATGTAACTCTGACTCTTTTTTTTCTTTTTTCTCTCTGTCTTATATTTGTTTAATATATATTTTGACTTTAATATTGGTGCTGGTGGCATCTTATGGCACTTATTTTTGCAAAATAAAAGAAATTTAGCAGTTTCATGTTTTGCTGATTTAATATTTTCTACTCTTTTTGAAAATTTTTTTTTTTTTTGGGGGGGGGGGCGCAAGTAGCTGGTCTTGCCTAGGGCACAAAATAGTCTAGCACCGGCCCTGGTTGTAGTGTGTTAGCATTTTTTTGGTGCATTTTTATGGTTTAGGCAGCCCGTCAAATGAACAGACTGTCTTAGGACATCATACGTTAATGCATGGCATAAAGGTGTGAACAGGCCCTAAGTGTTAGAGGGTACTTTAGGAGTTATTGTTTATTTTTAAGGGGTGGGTAAATGTTCAGATTAGATTGATGAACAGGTTAAGTGTAAAGGTAGTGATGTGGACAAATGATAGCTGAAGTGGTATAATAGGTACTTACATTGGGTTTTAAGCACAGGGATATAGCATGCTGTAGGGTACCAGCAGGGCTGTGAATAAGGGGGTACCACCAGTCCTCCTGTACGGGGCCCAGGCCAGCAAGGGGGCCCAGGCAGCTGGGTAAATCAGATGTGAGCAGGGAGGGTGATTAGCACAGCGGGGGGGGGGCTTAGTTACTGGAACCGATCCCTATATCCTGTGCCCCCACCCCCAGAGTGTTGCTGGATTCCTTCCTCTCCTTTCCACCAGCAGCTGCAAGAACACAATGGGATCTTTCAGGATGGAGAGCGGGGGAAGGTCACATTTACCAGCCCCTTCCTTTCCTGAGTGAGCACAATGAGTGATCGGTACCGATCACTCACTGTGTTCATTCACAACTGAAGTATAATAAACTATGTTTTATTTGGGAGGGGGGGGGCCCTGTCAGGTTGGCTGTATAGGGCCCCGTGGTTTCTAACAGCTGCCCTGGGTACCAGGATAGGAGGGGAAACTAAAACATATTATCGCTTCTCTGCCTTTTGGCTAAGATCAAGTGTAGTAACTAAAACATATTAAATAACTGTATTTTCTTGCTTGTTTTTCACTTTGTCCTCCTTTGGTCACTTGGAAACAGCTTTCATCAAACCTGCAAGGAAGGGATTTGCAGAGTCCCAAGACTCTCTGTACCACACTGCCAAGTCTTCATTGGTGCATTCCACTCCAATGGACTATGGCACAAGCCAGTTTACATTTTGGGGGAAAAAAAACTCTAGTATTAAAGTTGATAAAGAAGGGGCGGAACTTAAAGCAAGAGTGTCACCATGCATCTAGATACAGCCATTCTATAATCCTGCTGTGCCTTGTGCCTCCCCTTCCAGAAGCACTGACAACGTTATCAACCGACACCACGCACGGAACTTGTTTTAGAGAGCTAATGCCAGGATCCTCATATTCACATCTGAGAAATGTCAGCTTGTTACTTACTAAACGCTACACTACTTCATATCACAAGAGCAGAAAGGTAATTCATTCTCATCACCAGTGACAACGCAGAAATATGCTGATTAGAATAAAGAAACATCAGCTCCCTTTTTATATTTCACAGTGAGCGCCTCCTGCAAATGAAAATCAGCTTATGCAACGGGAAAGTGCATTCAACATCTGCTGAGTTTGTTACACCATTAACATATGTTAATGCCATTGCATCTAATGTGGGTAGTTTGTCTTCAGTGAGAGCCAAAACACATCAGTGTCAAGGCTGCCAGCAAACTAACACCCAAAGATCCTTTCTGGCTCCATGAAAATAAAGCTTCACTTCAATCACATCTCAAGTGCTAGATCTTGCAGTACATATTTTAGTTTTAACTGGTATTTTAAATTGATGGAAATATGGACAGCAAACACCAGATGTAGTGCTCATGCATTTGAAAAAGACACGTATTATATCTTTTGGAAGAAAAAAAGGGAGCTGATGTTCTCCAGAGCTGTATTTAAAGGATCTGCTGACCCAAGGCTGGTATTTGTTTTTTTTTTGTAAATTTTGGCATCTTAAACCTTTTAATAGTTCCTTACATCTCTGAAGAACTGCTGCATATGTGTGGTATATTCTTTGATCAGACAGACATCCATTGTGGAAATACTAAGATTCGCCAAGAGATGCAAATTGACAAATCCCAATGGATCTCAGTGGCAGTGGAAGTTTAAAAATAGCACACATGACAACCTGGCAGATAAGTGGTAACTGAGCAGTTGAAAACGGTTGAATAATCACACTGACCCCTTCATGAATCCCCCCAATGCCTCTACGGAAGAAGAATATGTGCATTGCCTGGACACTGGAGTTATTTATTTTAAGCAGCTGATCCCATAGTAAATATTGTGTGTAATTAAAACAGTACTGACAGCCTCTGCAGAACTGTGTTACATTACTGAAATAATAATAGCTACTCGCTTTTTTATTGGTGACGGATTCCTTTATGCCATTTATGTGCTGTTTATTGCTTACAGCAGTTCAGCTCAACCTCAGCAGCCTTCCAGCCTTCTAGTCCTTAATATAAAAACAGAGCAGGTATTTTCGAAGGGGGGAGCAGAGACTCTGAGCTGTGGAGAGAAGAAGCAATTTTGGTGCTTTTACTGTAAATTTTGAAAATATATTGCTCCATAGTGCCTGTAGCTGCACAGGTCAGCCACGCTTGATTTAAAGCAGAACTAAAGACAGGAATACTTCCCTCTTTTTTCCAGTGGTCCAAGGACCACGTGGTCCCCTGTCATTTTCTCCTTGGCTTTGCATGTCTCTTCTGCAATACAAAGCCTGCCTGTTCTTCATTTTTAATTTTCCAACTTTAGTTCCACTTTAAAGTTCATTTACTGCTTGAGAATATGCAAATATTTTAACCTCCCTGGCAGTAATCCCGAGTGTGACTCGGGGTTAATTTTCAGTACCAAAAGCAGTAACCCCGAGCAACACTCGGGATTACACTGTAGTGTAACTTACCTTGTCACTGAGATCCACCGATGTCCTCCCACTGTGTCCTCTGGCCGATGCCGGCATCCATCTTCCAGGTTCCCTTCCTTGTGAGCGCCACGAGACTCAAAAAAGTAAACAAAACATGATATACACACAATACATTGTAATCTGTTAGGATTACATTACTGTCTCAAACCATTTCACCAGTTTTGTCCCTAGTGCTTTGTCCAGTGCCCTGCCTGCACTTTTACCGTTCTTTCTGCCTGGAAAATTGAGAACGTCCATGGCATCCAAAAAGCGTATTTAGACCAGCTAGAAAACAGCAATAGTGAATTAAAATCACTTGCAGAATTAAGCGATAGTGATTCGTGGGGAAATTCGTCATCAGACACTGAAAATGACGACAGCTACGATTCTGTGACTGAGCTCAGTGATGTGCGAACTTGGTGTCAGGGTACAGATTTTCCCTGATCATGAAATTTTTATACTTCGAAAACAACAAAGAATTTGATGAAACTACTCATCCTGCACCAAAACTAAAGAAAATTTGGGAAGTATCTCAAATGATTCTAAAAAATTTTATCATACCCAGAATGTTTACAAGACTCTTGTTTGGACAGATTTAAGTGAGTTATTCCTAAGAACTGAAGGCCTACAATATAAAACAACAAATTTCCATGCAAAACAATGTACCGCTTTGACATTCAAAAATATTGACATAATCAGACCGCCAAGGAGGTTAATGTACCTAGACTAAATTCAGGCTCAATTTACAACATGAGATGCCTCATCAGTAGGGAAACCATCAGAAATGAAACAGGCCACTCACTACTTGGGCTCCATGGGTACTGCCATTTTTTCTGAATTTAGCAAATAAAATCATATACATTTTGGCATTTTGATGGAGCTACGTGTTACAAAATCTGGCATCTTCCAACAATATTTTTTCAAAGGCCCCTTTCACATGAAGGGTCCAATCAGGTCTACTTGTCAGTTTTTCAGGCAGACCAGATCGGAAGGTCCATTCATCTATGGACTGGCAGGTGTAAACAGATTTGTGTCTGTTTATACCCGCCTACCTCCAATTCACTGCAATTTACTAAAAATACAGAATGGGATCCATCACCCACGGTCTAGGTGGATCAGATTGGAGGGCAGTTGTTTACATAGCTGTCCATTTACACCCGGCCATCCATAAAGCAAAGTAGGCTCTGTTGGTGTCCATCCAGCATAAACTGAGCAGAAACTGACCTGTCAACCACCCAGCTCTGCTCCAATCAGTGGACAGATCCCCTGATGATCAAAGAGGAGTCCACCCCATGTGAAAAGGGCCTAAGAGTGTTTACATGCACGTGAATGTAGATAAATTACTATTAAACATCAAAATAATGTACAGTAATGTAAAAAAAACAGTTGCTGGAATCTGTTTCTGTTGGCTTAAAACAGTACTCTAGTTCATCTTAAAGCGATAATTCCAGTTGTATTAAAAAAAAAAAAGTCAGCAGTTACAAAAACTATAGCTGCTGACTTTTAAAATACAGACACTTACCTGTCCCTCGGTCCAGCGGTGTCCTCACCACTGCTGGTCTCACAGGCCATCTTCTCTCCCAGACACTGGCATCTTCAGTGTGGGCACCCGGCTGTGACAGCTTGTGGCTTCACAGCTGGGTGCCCACTGCGCATGTGCGAGTAGTCTTCTGGGACCTGTCACGTTTCCTAGAAGACTACAGGTAGGGAGGGGGGAGGACAGCCTCCACTTCTGATTGCCTTAGGTGATTGCACCAGAAGTGGGAGTAGGTACTTGTCAAATCTGGGTAGGTGCCAATCCTTAACAGGGAGTGGGGAGAAAGCCTTAAAGTGGAACTTCCCCTTTTGGTTGGAGCTCCGCTTTATATTGAAATTAAAGCATATGTGAACCATCACCTTATAAAACAACCCAATCAGTTTAAAATAGAAATTAAAGGTAAACATTTGTGTATAGATATAAAAAACTTAAAAAGATTAAATTATAATGACCTTTTTTTCCCCCTTTTTTATAAGTGATTACATTCCCTCTTTTCTCAGCTACATAAAAACTAGGTGAGGAGAAACTGAGGAGAAACAGAGAGCAGACAGCTAGACAACTGACCACGCTGTGTTCTCCTGCCTAGTGTGGTCAGTTTTTAATAGGAAAGCAGAGGGACAGGCAGGATCACCAGGGATTTCACACAAAGAAGCAATACAAGGAGAAGAGGATACTTCTTCGTACAAGTACATGGTACAGCAGAGCAATCCTCTGTGCTACCAAAAGTTTTTTTTTCTCTTTGAGGAAGTCATTAGGTGACGAAACGCTTCAGTGGCATGTCTAGATGACATCATCACATTAGCCCAGAAGTAGGCCATCTTGGTATGATATCTGATGCCTAAGCTTATCCTTAAGGTGGCAACACATTATTTAAGAGGCGATGGCTTTTTTGTGCACTGGATTACTGCATTTATTATGTGAGTGTCATTCTATTCCGCTGCATGATACATTTGACTGGTTTATTAATATATTATGCAATGAGGGTTGTTTCTGTTTCCTTGAGCTAATGTGCTGGTCTATGGAGGAGCGTTTATGGTACATTGGACAAGAGGTACTATTGGGGTGACAAGGAGGACTGGCCCTATTTAAAGGGCAAGGCGTAGTGAGACCTTCCTGGAGGAACACAGGGTTTGGTGGTAGTTAATTAAAATAATATGGCACATCTACGGTGAAGGAAGACACCGCGACTTAATAACATTAATGTTCACTGAAGAAGAGATTTCAGGACTTTTTGTTTGAATATTTTGGAGCTTGGACACTTGATACTTTTCTGCATATGTGTTTATATATGTGTAGTTCACACATTTACGCACGGGACACATTTGTAAATATTTCAGATTTTTTCATGTTTGATTAATATAGAATTGTTTGCGCTGTGTTTATTATAATACTGATAAACGGTACAGAAGGCACATATCAGGAATATGTAATCTTGGGGTAACATATTCTTTAACTGCATGCTTTCATTGGTCCAGCTTGGGTGGAGATCGTGAAATCACAGCCCCTCCCCTTCACTTCATACAGTCAGAGAATGCCTTGTATTTATTGAAAATTATTCAATTCATTTAGTGAATGGTGGTGGTACCGAGCAAGTGAGCCCCTGTGGTCAATATGCAGTAGGTCAGCCAGTCTGAACTGATGATTGTGGCAATCAGTGTAGTAGCCCCAACTACTACAGGGATCGTCAGCTTACACAGCGGCCCCTCAGATGTGAGATATGCATACTTACATTGGTCCAAACTAGAGAATTGTAACTATGTAACTATGCAACTGGATCAAAACGGGAATTCAGCTTTAAAAAAAACAGATTACCTAATAAATTGTCAGCCTGATTTTTTTTTTTTGTTGCCATAAAATTTTCTTCTGTGTTAGAAGTGGCTCTGTGCTGCCTATCTAGTCTGCCACTGACAAAATCCTCTCCTTCCATGTACACTTACCTTACCCCTGTTTCCTGCCTCTAGGAAAGGATGACATCAGGGTCTGAAATCTCATGAGAAGACGCTCTTGCAATGGACTGGAGTGTTTTCTTCCCTTGAGATTTGGTCTGCTCTTCCTTCCCCAACAATCTTTTGGAAGGACTGTGATGTTACTCCCAGTGATGTGGAAGATGAGGGCAAGATAAATACCAATCTCATTTTTTGACAGGTAATGTTTATACCTACTAACAGCAGGTCATTTTTATAGAGGAAGTGGATCTGGATAGTATGGGGTTAATTTACTAAAACCGGAGAGTGCAAAATCTGGTGCAGCTCTGCATAGAAACCAATCAGCTTCCAGTTTTTTTTGTCAATGCTTAATTAGGCAAGCTGAAGTTAGAAGCTGATTGGCTACCATGCACAGCTCCACCAGCTTTGCATTCTCCAGTTTTAGTAAATCAACCTCAATATGTCACCCTTTAATTGTACTGCTACTTTAAAGTGATATTGAACCCAATCCTAAAATGTAATATATTGCAGCTTATCAATCATTAGATGTGATGGCTGCGTTAGTTTTATTTTTTTACATTTTTTTCCCCTGTTTTCACCTGGTCATCTGGCCAGTAACACGCTTCCTGTATTAGAGTGCCTCCAATTAGGCTGAAGGAGCACAAGGGACATCTTTGGACAGCAGCATTGTTAATCTAGGGGGAGGGGACTGTAAGGTGCACTAGCAGATTTAGACACACTAACAGATTGAAGCTGAACTCCAGCTAACACTTTATAAGCAGTTACAGCAAACAATGTTTTCATTTTGGGCTAAAGGTTTTACATAAATCAATTGAAAAGCCGATCATTGTAAGCACACCTGCCAGTGGTAAATGGTTTGTCTCAATCCTCTAACTGCTACATCTGCAGGACAGCTTATCCTGTTGAAAAACAACAGAATTACTGACTAGATCACCAGATGAAAATAAAGGAAAGAAAGCATAAAAGGTCTGGGCGCGGGGACTGCTAGGCTCCTTCTGGGAGCTGCTCAGGTCTGGTGATCTGAAAACCGGTGCACTTGTTGGTGTGGACAAGTATTGCAATAAGTACTATGAAGACAAACGTTATTTTTGTGCACATCACCAGTGGGTAGAGATGAACGGAAAATATACTTCTTGGAATTTGGATGCAAGCATGGTGCCCCCTGAATGGCATCGCTGGCTGCATTCCATGACAGAAGATCCTCCTACCACTCACCCACCTGCTGATTATAAATATATATGGAAGACTCACCAGTTCAACCTGTGAGCTACTCCAGGACAGTAAGTACCATACTCAACCACTCGGACGAAGATAGAGGAGTGGGTTCCTCCTCCATCATCTAAGCTTTAAAAAGGAACACCAGTTGTATTATGCTTCCAGAGATGATATTTAATAAACCTAAATTTCTTTCAAAACAAAAAAAAACTGCAATATAATAAATATTTGCCCTATTCTGACAGGTGTAGGTTTTGGCCTAAAACTTTGAAATAAGAGTTTAAAATAATTGAACATGTAGGCATTACAGAAGTAATATCTTAGCCTGGTGATACTTTATATATTCAAGAAACCCTCTGGCTTTATAAAGCTCACCCTTTTAATCTGATCTTGTATTGGGGCTGTAGAAATATTTACACACTGGCTTTTACTGAAGCAACCAGACTGCTCAATTTGCAAGGGAAGTTGCACTTTGCAAGGGAAATTTTCCCAGATTTAGTAAATGTGGTAATATTTCACTTTGCAAAGAATACCAATCAAATGCAAGGAAAATTTTAAAAAAAACAGCCCTTTTGCTTGCGCATAATTTGATGATGTAAGGCAGCTGTGTGTCACCTCATTTACTAAACTTTGGAGAAATTTCCTTACAAAGTGCAACTTCCCTTGCAAAATGAACAGTCTATTTGCCTTTTGTAAATCAACCCAACAGTTCAGTCTACTAATTATTAGACTTTCAACACATCGAATCACCAGAGCCTGCTGCAATATTTGCACCCTGCAGATCAAGTTGTATTAGTGCTTCAGTTCCAGTCTGTTTCATTTGGTATGGAATTTCTTTATCAGTGTAGTTTGCTGCCCTTTTAAAGAGGAAATAACCCCTACAGAAGTGTGTTTCTGCCCCTTTCCTTCATTTCAGCCTAATTTTAGGTTTCACTCTGTGTGTACTAAGGAAACACCATCCAAATTCAACATCACTTAAAGGAGTAGTTCCTTTTTCTTTGTGTTCTTGTGTTCACCCTCTCTTAGGGAAATCCTATCTTTGCATCCAGAAAGATTTAAATCCTTATGTGCACCAACTAGGGCCCCATTAAGCACGCAGAAGATTGCATATTGAAGTTTAAAAGGACATTCATCCATTTTTTTACAGAGCTCTTCCTCTTTCAGAATCAGACCCAGCCACCAGTACCTGAGGGCCCAACGTGAGTTAGTCTGTCAATTTTATTGCTTCCCATCCTGCTCACTTGGGAGAAAACATCTCAGGGCTGAGGCTATTGTTTGAATTCTGACTTACAGGACAGCAAAAACGTATTTGAGTGTGCTGTGTTGCAACTCTTGTTTGAGTTTATTAAGAGTTTTATTAAGAATATTAACTGTCATTTATTTTCTTGTCATCTTATTGTGCTTAGTTTTACTGTGCTCATCATTTGACCTCAATATAACCAAAGTGTCACTCTAACCTGTGTATGAGTCTACTGTATGGCAAAGACCAAAGAGTTCTTCTAGCCAAAGGTTTAAAGGATAAGTTTACCTTTGGGAACATGTTACATGTGCCACCCATTTTTAGGGTGGAACATGTTCCCATAGCCGCAGCAACTGCTCACAGCCCCCCCTCTGACAGATAGTACAAGGAGAAGTCTCCCCGTACTATCTGTCAAATTTGAAAACAGCCCGGCCATGCGGGGCTCCGCCTATGCGGCCACATAATTCATTCACGGACTTCTGTGATTGAATGAACTGCAAGTCCAGACAACCTTAGCGGCTGTCAGCTTGTACTTTTCAATGAACTACCACGGCACTGTGGAGTGCCGTGGTAGTTCATTGAAGCTTCCTGTCAGAATATCTTCTTGCTTGTACAATTCGTACGGCACGCAGATATTCTGACAGGTCTGCAGGAAACTTGCATGGCATCAGCGATCTACTGATCGCTGGTGCAATGGCTCCTGCAAAAAATGTGCATTTATTATTTTTGTCAAAAAGGTGAACTTATCCTTTAAAGTGGTGTCACAAGGGCTTCCAAGGCAGGCTCAGGGGAGACAGGGAGCCCAAAAACTACTCAATGTCCCTCAAAGGGGGTAGAGCTAAAGGAGGAATTGAGTAATTTTCTTTTCTGGAACCCATGGCTGCAGGAAAGAAAATCGCTCCATCTATGGCTGGCTTAAGGTTTAAAATACCCTGTGCTACAGAAATCTTCACCACGGCTCCCACACACAACACAGAGGCTTGATTCTCCAACACTTACGTATGTTGTGACGCCATTCATTTTGAATGGCACTCCAATGTATGAAGGCAACGCAGTTCCAATGCAAATACACTGCAGTGCACTACAATGCTCGATAATGCAGTACTATAGATTTGGTGTACTGGGTTGCAAAAAACAGTGCATGTCTGACCTCTTGGTTGCTTTGGTGCTCCATTCACTTGAATGAGCTGTCCTAACGCAGCACACGTTAATGCATAAAAAACCTGCATTAATGCAGTAGGATGCCAGGATCTGAATGGGACCTCACAGTGTTGCTCAGGGAGCTCTTGTGTTAGTAGAAAAGTGAAAAAGAAGGTAAAAAAGTGTTTAAAAAATCAAATAAAATCATACACAAAATGTTAGCACATACATAAAGGTGTGTCCAAAATATAATTAGAATTAAGTTCCTACGCTCAAGAAGAGCTCTGTGAAGGGAAAAACTGGCCAAGGTCACTTGGGGTGGGTTGCCAGGTATGCATTATAGAACACTGATCAGTTGCATTTCAGCCCTATTAGAGTTGAGACATTCTTTTTTGTGACACCCTGATCAAGTGTCTCATATTGAGAAAAATACAAACGTGTTTAGAACAGTGATACTCAATAAAATTTTGTGTGAAATTGGGTAAAAGTATATCAGAAACTTTGGAAATGGTGAGGAAAGCTTATGGAGAAGCTGTGCTATCATCTGCACAAGTATACCGATGGCACAAGGCCTTCAAGGAAGGCTGAGTAGGTGTTGAAGACGAAAAACAATCAGGACACCCCTCTTCATCAAAAAAAAACCAGAATGTTGGTGCAGTGAGGTCTATTCTCAACCATAACTGATGGCTCATTATCAGAATTATTGCAGAGAAAATCAATTCAATTCAAGTCAATTGTTTAAGAAATTGTGACTCTGGATTTGAACAGGAGAAAAGTGTGTGCAAAACTTGTTCCAAAAAACTTGTCACCTGATCAGAGGGAACACCGTCAACTCATTTTCCAAGGCCTGTTTGCCAGTTTGGAAAGAGAGCGTGATTATTTGAGTCGATTGATCACAGGAGATGAATCCTGAGTGTTTGAGTACGATCCTAAGACGAAGAAACAAAGTTCAGAATGGCACAAACCCACATTACCTCGCCCCAAGAAAGCTCAAATGAGCACATGGAATTGTCCATAAGGCATTTTTACCTACTGGTCAAACTGTAAATCAAAGATTTTACCTGATAATTCTTGGTCACTTGAAACAAAGAGTTTTTCATGTGCATCCTGAGATGGGCAGAACTTGGATCCTTCATCACACTGCTTTGGCTGTCAGAGAGTTTTTGGCTGAAAAACACATTAGGGTTCTTCCCCATCCACCCTACAACCCCAACTTGGCTCCTTGCTACTTTTTCATATTCCCAAAGATGAAGAAGGGTTTGAGAGGACACTAATTTGGTAGTGTGGATAACATTCAAAGCCCACAGCAGTATTTGAAGGAGGTTGCATTCAGGGGCGGACTGACAACCCATGGGGCAATAGGGGATCATGGGGCCCCTGTGTCCTTGCCCAAACTCAAAAATGCCTATGAAAAAGGTACCAGGGGCATCTCATGGGGCCCCCTACTGACCCCGGGCCCTCGGGCCGTGCCTGTGTTTCCAAATGGTCAGTCCACCCCTGGTTGCATTGTATAGAATCATATAACAAGAGTTCAAAAAACAATTGACTCTTTATAGACAATAAAGAAATGAATTTCCTATGAGGCTACATATCCCAGCATGCCTTGACAACCATAAGAAGAAGCAGGTAGGATAGTTTGAAGCTTGTAGTAACACCACTGTTGAGAATCTTTGTTTATGAGGAAAGTAAATAAAGTATGATATATGATTATTATGATGTTATTACCCTTAATGTACACTTGGATTATAGATTCTATAGGTTTTTACCAAAGTTCCTGCCCTTCAGGTTTTATTATTGTGATCTATCGTCAAAGAGGTTCAAGCTGTGTGGGTTGTTGCTTGGTTATCTGAAGGCTGTCGGTCTTCATTTTCGGCAGTCACACTCTGCTTTATGCACCTCATACTGTGCATGCTTATTAACATGCTAGAATGTGGAAGTTGCCCTCTTGGATCAAATAATAATGTCAACATTAAATGGGAAATTGAGTGCATGCAGCATTACATAGAGGGAGCAATAAACCACATAATTAAAAGTAATACACATTTTACATTTAGTCTGACAGATCCCATGAACCACTAACTGCAAAATGCTTGTTTGTAGTAAAGAGTTCTCACTGTATATTTGTGTTTGCACCACATGTTTTTAAATATATATATATATATTTTCATCGAAACTAAGTTAAGTGTGTAATAATCATGAGATTTTGAAGAAAGGTTGGCAATTTGGCAAAATCCATTGGTTTTGTGCATTTTTTTTAACCAATTCAGCTCTCCCTGCAAACCCCTTATGGACCAGAGCAATTTTTATATTTCTATTTGATCTATAAACAAAGGTTGTAACAAAGCAAAATAAAAATGCAGTTGTATAAGGACCCTCTAGCAGTGGTGTGGTGCTTCAATTTCCAATTTTTTTATTTTTTTCTAGTTTTGCCAGTGTTAGTTTTAAAATAACTAGATTACTTCAAATTAAAAGTGCATATTTCATTGTATAATTTGTCTTATTTATAATGCCACTAAAATAAAATTTTAAGTTATTTACAAATAAGTTAAAAATAAATAAAATATTTATTTCCATATTTTTAAAAAATGTTTTATATTTTACAATATTGCACAGGTTTGTTTAAGGCCCGTTCAAATCTGGCATCTTGGACTCTCAGGCAGAATCACTGCGCTTCTACACACTATCCCAAATCGCACTGCAATAGTGGCAAAACACATCACGTATGTTCTGGTGCTATTCATTTTCAATGGCACCTAAACGTGGTGCAGTTCTACCTCTCTTGTAACAAAAGTAATCATACTGCAATCACGGCAAACTGTATCACATAGAGC